>NW_024721079.1:891573-1154073 GCF_018991925.1 Homarus americanus | reverse complement strand
TGAGTGGACCCGGTAAGCCAAACCTCTACTTAGTTTACATTGTACTTTTCTTATCATTAGAGATGTAAGAACGTGCACTTAATTGTCTAATCTAAAATGAAATAGAAAAACATTCTCTTAAATGGCACCTAAATTATACTGAGACTGTACCTTCAATAAACACTAAGCATATAAAGACTAATATAAAGTATAGAGAATCTAGGAGAAAGTCGGGATCCGGACAGCCACATTTGTCACATATTTAAGCAATCTTACTGGACGATATTGTGGTAAGTAATTCATTATGTATGTAGTTAGAGATGCATTCCTACATATACACTTATACAGCGTGACGGGTATATAGTAAATATTAAGAAACCTAGCATTATAATTTGATCTTTCTTACAATTTTTAACATTGAGTAGGATTTTCGTGTGCTTGTTAATCTTAGTTTTATTCCTATCATTATACTGCGTCACTATTTCTTCTTTTATGGCTATAGTAAACTTAGCGGCCATATGGATTTTTTTATACCCAATAAAACAAGAATTTCTTTTAAGTACTTTATATAAAATGAAGTTTATTGCTTCATTAGTACAGCGGTTTCCATGTCTACCGAGGAGATTTACATGTGACTGTCTTTGTTGATGGTAGAGAGAGAGAGAGAGAGAGAGAGAGAGAGAGAGAGAGAGAGATGCGTTCACCAAGAATTTTCTAAAACCTGTAATAAAGCAGCGAAAATTACTCTTTCCTATCTCTTGATTTTTGCCTCGACTTTGGGAACCGGCGGCTGAGTGAATACAACTCTCGCTCCCATCCTGTGAGTTTGCTTGTTCGACACCCCCAGTACACATCAGCAGCATCTCCAGTCCACCACGACACCCCAGTCCACTACCCAGTTATAAATGGACGCTTAACTCAACTGTTGGGAAGTAAAGGCGGCTGAGCGCAGTTCCGGCCATGTTGTTTCCTTCATGCCTCCCGAAGACTCGTGTCTGCGGGAACCACTTTAGTTTTCACCATACTCATCCTGTCGTGGCAGAGTGGTGTTGAGGATCCCACAGTGCAGATAAAATGGATCCCCTTAGCTCACAGGTTACGTTGATTTTTACGTTCATGAAACTGTTATGTAGCAGCATTAACTTACCATGAAGAGAATGGAACAAGATGTAGCCTTATCGTATACACCCTCAGTCGACCGCCCTGGAGGCATGTTGTATTGTTAGATGACTTCCTCTGCTGGTCTTTTGGGGTGATTTTGACAGACTTCGTGGCAGACCTGAGAATTAATCTTTACGAAGGAGTCATACATTCCTCACAATACCTCATACATACTAGTATGTATTCAGTTCAGCTTTGACAAGCACACTTCCTGACATTCTCCTACAATAACGTGCCTTTGCTGGCAGTTTGGGCAACTTTTTTCTCACTTAATGTTAGATATTCAAAGTTTTTTATTTTTTTATTTGTTTAGATTTTTTTTTGTCAGTGGGGACGACTCTCATAAACCACCAAGACCGCCAGTTCTGATAAAATGGTGGCAATCAAGATCTGCGGTTACTATAGCAACACTGTCTTGTTTGACAATACAACAGTACGTGTGTGTGTGTGTGTATTCCTTATGTATTTCCAATGTTTTGAAGATAGAGCTGAAATTTGGTACAGTGGTTCGACTGGCTTAGGTTAGGGGAGGGTTGTACACTATCTCCAGTTCCTCCACTAGAGATCAATACAAAATAATAGAGATAACTTCCTTGGAGTGCCGTATTAGTTGTGAACACTTGAAATAAATTGCTAGAAACTGTAACGACATCACCAAGGCTATTTAAAAGCTCTAGACTTGACCAACACTGGCACATGTTCAGGTACAGTATATGTTCAAGGGCTCGTACAGACCCCACAACTTGCCAACGGAGAACAGACTGACTAGTAAGCCGACAACGGTGTGAAAATAATAAATATGAAAAACTAAAAAATTTACGTTATCTTTGTGTGTGTGTGACCTGTATCCATATATTACCTGTATGTACCATTCTATCTTACGTATGGCTATCATGTATATAATTATATGCAGTCCCCTTCACTTGTGCGTTTACAGGGACTCCTCGTCAGGTTTATGTAGTGGCAACCCTGTGTTTGTTTACATTCGACAGAAGGAAACTCACATTAGTAAACATACTATAGAATCAGATTAAAACAATATTAAAACACATATCTCAAAGATAATAATTTGTGGAAATGTTTATATGACGAGCCCCTGTAAACGCACTAGTGAAGGGGGACTGTCCGTAGTGAATGTCCCATATGAACTACCAAGGCCAGGAGGAAGAACTGTCTGGCCATGAGTGTTGGTTCAAGACATCCACATGCACTGCAAACTTCACCCAATCGTAACGCAAATACAGCCCCTCCACATAACATATCTCCAGCGTGAAGAATATACCATCTCATTTCTCTCAACTCTTTCCTGGTGGCGGGGTGTGTGAGCTACTGCCAGGGGTCAACATTCAGTTCTTCCTCTCTCCTTTTGCCAAGAATTTCGTGGTCGTTCTACAAAGCCTTGGGGAGCCATTCCTGCCCACCACCAGTTTTTGTATGCACGAGTCATTTATATTTAATTCGTTTCTTATCTTCATCTTTTCATTTATTTCCCCCTATTTTCTTTCTGTCCTTCCCCTCACCCCCTGGCCTTATATCTTCATTCACTCTTCTGTTCCTTCCCTCTCCTCCTTCATCCGCATCTCTTCATTCACTCTCTCCTGTCTCCCTTCTTCATTGATTCCCTACCATCCTCATCCCTTCTTTATTCATCCCCTTCCCTCCTCACCCTTCCATTCCCTCTCCTCTCCCTTCCTCATTTCTTCATTCATCCCCTCTCCTCATCATCCCCTTCCCTACTCTCTTCTTCATCATCAGCCGCATGAAAGAAGGAATAATGTAAAGGAAGATGAGTATTTGAAGATAGAACGATGCGTGAGTAGAAACTATTAAATGATTGAGGGTCTACAACGGGAGTGTGTGTGTGTGTGTGTGTGTGTGTGTGTGTGTGTGTGTGTGTGTGTGCGGACTAATGCTAAATTTGCTAAAAATACATTTGTTAAAACATATATTATACAGTGCAGGAAATACGAGCGATATACTTATGAAAATGTTGAAGAAAAAAAAATATATAGAGAATAATGACAACGATATTATGATGTGCAATAGAGACAGACAGACTGACAGGTGAATGCTCTGTCATAACTAATATACACTACCGTCGACCGTGAAGCCAGGAGGACAGTAATGGAGGACGCGTTCTAGACCGTGACCCTCAGGCAAGCCAGCCTCACTCGGAGTCAATCCCCTCATTGACTCGGGCAAGTCTTGTTATTGTGTGTTGCGTTATAATCCTTTTATGCGTCGTTATTTTGTTTATTATATATATATTTATGTTACTAATTAGACGAATATGTATTATATTATTTTGTTTTCAGTTTTCATTTCTTATCTAGATAATAACTTCTCATTTCCTTGAAATTTTGGCGTATACAGTAGATATCCTTTCTGTCAGGAAAAAAATATCTGTTGATTTTTAAGCCAGGTTGTAATCGAAGAACCCGAGACCACTTTCCGTGAAATCTGGTGGTATGTGGATTGGTTGGCACCCACTGTTGAACTGAGCCCTCAAGGCGACCAAAGCTGCCTCACCGGATGAACAAACTGTCAACTGTACTTTCCTATTTATTATTACTTTTTTTTATTCCTTTCAGATCTGAGTTTGAGTTTTATGTCGAGAAGTTTGTACATGCTGTGTAAGGGAAAGTTTACGTCCAGGCATAAGTGAGGGCCATCTTGTAGGAAAGTGCGTCATTAGATTTGTATGACGTAAAACACTGAACAAAGGATGTTGTGTGTGTGTGGGGAGTAAACATAGACACGGAGAGGATAAATTAATTTACTGGGGGAAAATAACAAACATACACTGCAACGTTTTAGCAAATAACCGCGGATCATATACACAAACGTCTGGGTGCCTCCGTGATGAATCCTCGAGCAGTGAGTGTTGGTTGGCAGGAGACCCACCCACCAGCTGGTTTTGACCGCATGACCAGCAGCATCAGTTGACGCGCTGCCAGACGGTCGATGAAGGAACTCACATGGCTAACCGTGTGTGAGGGTGGAGGAAGGAGCGAGACTTACTACTGCCGGGTTATGCAATCCTGCAGTAGGACGACGGAACCAGTGCGCGTCTCTGGTGGGTGTGGACCAAGAGCTTTCATTTTGTACGCCGATGAACCAAACTGAGTGTCGATTTGTTGAAGGTTTCGAAATACAGTTTTACGTAAATAATTATAAGTTTATCCTGATATCTGGTTTGAAGGCAACGTAGTAGAAGCCTGTACTGTACGTTTTAGAAGTTGAGCTTTGTTTCTTGTAACAATATTGGAACCTATACACGTTGATTAATTTTCTGGGGTCGATACGGGTAAATTATTATACTAAGTTAGAAAAGTTGATTTAAGCTGAGATAGAGCAGATACATGTTGCTGTGCTATATTAAGTTTAAGGTTACGTTAAGTTAATTTTGGTGGGGTTAGATTTAGATAATAATAATAATAATAACAGCAGCAGACGCAATTTTTGAACCGACGAACGGAGATGAGAAAATAGTGGACCGTATATGATAAAAAATAATGTTCCCTTTATTTGTGAATTATTGTCGATGAACAAGTCTTTTGAAGTATTGTGATTCATAGATTAGAGGGAAAACAGATCCGGGAAGTCACCACTCTACATGCGTGAACGTGAACACAACACTAGGCAAAAAAGACACTGACGTCCTCTCTCTCTCTCTCTCTCTCTCTCTCTCTCTCTCTCTCCGCGTGCCAAGTTACCACCAAAGAATCAGGACACCGAATATACGTTTTTGGCTCGGCATTTCCGGACTTGGAGGGAGACCTGATGGGTGTTTTCAGGGTCGTCTGCCACCTGACGATCCCTTCACCCATTTCTCTGTGGTCCTCGTGGGTTGTTGTTGGTTTTCATAAGTGAGCGCGTGGTTATCTAGGTCACGTCTTAATTTGGTTCAACTATTTTTAAAAGTAGAGTTCAGTACACCTTATCAGAGCTAATATAAGATAACCTAACCTAACTAGGCCTCTCCCTCTAATATACCTCAGGTTAGATTAAATACACTTAAGTGGAGGGGATTAAAGTCATGCATCTCATAAAGACGGATAATAACACTATCCACACCGCCCACAATGGATCACTGGACGGCAAGCTGGCGAGTGTAGGACTGTGTGTGTGTGGGGGGGAGTGGGGATGGTGTGTAGATTTTGAATATTATGGCGAAATGAAGCAAAAAAAAACTACAAAATATCGTGAAGAAACACTCAGTGTCTCTTAAAAAGTATTGAAGCTTCATGACCAGCTGTTGTGGTCAGTGTGCTGGAGGTAGTAGCAGGTGTTGTGGTGGAACAGGTGGTGGTAGGTGTTGTGGTGGAACAGGTGGTGGTAGTAGTAGTTGTGCTAGTGGTAGGTGTTGTGGTGGAACTGGTGGTAGTAGTAGTAGTTGTGCTGGTGGAACAGGTGGTGGTAGGTGTTGTGGTGGAACAGGTGGTGGTAGTAGTAGTTGTGCTGGTGGAACAGGTGTTGTGGTGGAACTGGTGGTAGTAGTAGTAGTTGTGCTAGGTGGTAGGTGTTGTGGTGGAACTGGTGGTAGTAGTAGTAGTTGTGCTGGTGGTAGTAGTAGTAGTTGTGCTGGTGGAGGTGGTGGTAGGTGTTGTGGTGGAACAGGTGGTGGTAGTATAGTAGTTGTGCTGGTGGTAGGTGTTGTGGTGGAACTGGTGGTAGTAGTAGTAGAATAAGTCATAATGATTGTAGGAGGAGAAGGTGGATGGAGTGATGTCCTTGAGGATATATCATGAAGTTAGTCTATATTTATATCACTCGTCTCAGGGCTCACTCAACACATGTGCAACTGAATAAAAAAGAATTACTGGACAATTCGATACGTGGTATGGAGAAAAAGCAAATCAGATCAAATTACCTAAATTTTTTGTATACTTTATTGAATGAGATACACGAAATAAAGTGTGTGTGTGTGTGTGTGTGTGTGTGTGTGTGTGTGTGTGTGTGTGTGTGTGCGAGTGTTACGAAGACTATTTACATTATTCATGTTTATATGTCCATTTCCCGGTTCATGTACAGTTGTTTTGTTATTTTCTGTTTGTTTATTGTTTTGCTTTTCGTGGCGTCTTTCGATCGTATACACACACACACACACACACACATACTGTTGCTTGACTGACCACCAGGAACTAGCCCCACAAGGTCACCTCTCACTCCCCAATTCACTGACGCAGCAGCCCGCCACCTGAAGTTTGCGGGTCACTTGGCTCCTGTCCAAATAGGCCCAAACCTAACCTAACCAAACGTCCTCCATTCCTACACTACTGACTGAGGGAGGGGGGGCATCGAGAACCATGACCCTGTCCTGGCTTGGCCTCAGGCTTACTCAGTGCATGGATGGTTGGCCCGAGTCTCATAACCTTCCTTAATGGAGCCTTGGTTGAGCACACACACACACACACACACACTCCTTCCTCATTCTCCTCCTGCTCCTTCTTTAGCTCCTTCATTTTCCTTCAGCTGCTGCTCTTCCTTCAGTTCTTCCTCCTTCAGCTCTCCACCCTATCACCATCACCTCATTCCTCCATCCGCCAATAAACATTTCTCATAGAAAAACGCCTGGCACGTTATTCTTAGATTAGTGTCTATCAAGTTCGATTTGGTTTAGTTCAAGTTCTTATTGTTTAATTTAGCATAGTTAGATGAGGATAGTTTGTGGACAGTTATTGTAAGTTAAATGATACTAGGCTGAACCTCCCAGTACGGCTCGGTCGGTGGTCGAGGCGGAAGGTTTAAGAGTGTTGCTATTGATGGAACACTTCTACGTTATCGGTGTTATTTACATAAACTATCAGATACATGTAGTAAATGAAAACACATAAGTTCCCGTGCCAGTGTATACATAAATATCCACAGATATTTCGACACATACACAAGTACGGATATATACTGTACAGTACACACAATGCCGCTAACAATGGCACTTACTTGCTTACTCACATAAACCTAAAAACTCACTCACTCACATAGCTGCAAACAGACAGTCAGACAGTCAGTCACAAAGGCCAATCAGAAAGAGGATCCTCAAGTATAGAGAGGGTGGCCGTGGGAGTGTGTTAAGGCAGATTAGCAGTTCAAAGGTGACTTAACACAGGTTTTGTTGGGTCGTCTAGTGGACGTAACAGCTCACCGAGAAGGTCGTGTGGTGGAGGCATTACAAAGGGACGACTCTATATTGTGTTAGTACACACGAGAATATATTTTGGTGGTTCAGTTGTGGACCTGTCCAGATAGCATTGTCTCCATACACACAACTTTGCTGTCACTCGGAATCGAGTATGACGATCACCAGCGATGACAATGATATGAGTTATTAAGGATCTCACCTTCGTTGGTGAGCTCTAAGGGGACTCGAGAGGCCGATACGGGACCGGCAGGGTCGTCCACAGATGTGGCACGTGTGGAGGGCTACAGCTAGTGCGGGAGGAGCGGCGCTGGTGCTTGTCTGACCCAGTTGGCAGTCGTGCTAACTCGAAAATTGTCTGAATTACTTGAAAATACTGAGAAAAACACTTGAAGTTTCTCCGGATGCGCCTGGAAGCGTAAGAAAGGGTTCAGCTGTGTAAAATTCATGGTCAGTGGTTGAGGATATGTCTAAGTTGTGTCATGGCCTAACGAGAGAGTTGACTCACCTACAGGAGAGTTTTATTCTCTGTAGATGTAGTCACTGGATGAAGTTCTCCGTGTGTGTGTGTGTGTGTGTGTGTGTCGAGGGTATAGCCAGCGTAGACTTAAGGCGGCTCTTGAGGGGGAGGGGGGGTGCTCGGACCAAATCGCCATCCAAGGCTGACCAGTCACTTAACCCAATGGGATGTTTACACACACACACACATTGTTCTCTAAATCCACATCCTTGGCCATTCCACTTGGGGTTAATTATATCAAACTGCCTAAATGAAGAATGATGTTCATTACCTGTTCTTTTATTTGTCTTTCTCTGCTACATTTACCCTTGTTAACCTACTGCTACCTTATCGTCACCTGTGCTGGCCTACTGCTACCTTATCGTCACCTGTGCTGGCCTACTGCTACCTTATCGTCACCTGTGCTGGCCTACTGCTACCTTATCGTCACCTGTGCTGGCCGACTGCTGCCTTATCGTCACCTGTGCTGGCCGACTGCTGCCTTATCGTCACCTGTGCTGGCCTACTGCTACCTCGTCACCTGTGCTGGCTTACCTGTGCTGGCCTACCCACCTGTCACCTGTGCTATGCCCTGTGCTGGTCACCTGTGCTGGCCTACTGTACCTGTCCTCCCTGTGCTGGCCTACTGCTACCTTATCGTCACCTGTGCTGCTACCTTATCGTCACCTGTGCTGGCCTACTGCTACCTTATCGTCACCTGTGCTGGCCTACTGCTACCTTATCATCACCTGTGCTGGCCTACTGCTACCTTATCGTCACCTGTGCTGGCCTACTGCTACCTTATCGTCACCTGTGCTGGCCTACTGCTACCTTATCGTCACCTGTGCTGGCCTACTGCTACCTTATCGTCACCTGTGCTGGCCTACCTCATTCTCTAGTAACTCTTCTCTTTTTGATGAATTTAACCCAAATAATTTATGCTTAATCAGTGAACAAAGAGAGTCACGGTAAAAACTTCCATCATGTGACATTATTGTATCCCGTCGGTTCGTAAACAAGTTGGTGCTGCTGCGGCTATTTTTATAAAGTATAATCATCTTAATGGTTGTTTACACACACTTTCTGCTGGTACTTGCCAACAAACATTGTTGCCTAGACTACTGTAGACTCGCGCCACCAGACTAACAATTGGAGGGTTATAAGTAATTATTCTTCGTGGTGACTTTTATTTATATCAACTTGTGTGTCTCAGGCAGAATGCAGTCGCCTCCATTGTTGATCTTGTTATATTGAATGTTTTGTAAATTTCTTCTCTCTGGCCAAAATCAGTCTTCTGCGTTGCTTTGGTTATATGCCAAAAAAAAAGATTATTATATTGCAGATTTTCTTATATAACTGGATAATTTACGATAAACCTTAAATACTTATCATTTTTCTATTTATCAGTTGAACATTTGTGTATACGTAATAAATATATAAATAATTTGTTATATTTTTAGAATGAGATTTATATATACATTATCATTATTACACTTGCACCACTGTTCACCCTGATACCATACATGTGAATATGAATTAATTCTTAAAATTAATTTCACCATTATTAAACTTCAGGAAACCGGACGGAAAAGTTGTGTTTTTCGACGTGCTCGGTGGATAACAGCTGCCAATCAGTTTCCATGGCTTTTATGTAAACAGATAATTATGATAGCGTTTACTAGTATCAGTGTAAGCATTTCCATACGATGTGTTAAGCTAATAACATTGAATAGTAAATTTCCTGATCACAATTGGAAAGTGTTAAAACAATACGTAGAAACACTTCACATAAACTAGCTGCCTCATATCCTGTTTTTTGTGAACTAGAATAAACAGAATGTTAGGCTTGCGATACGAATATTTGCCCCTCCCTCTCTTTCCTTTCCTTAGCGTGAAATTCCCAACGTAAATTAATTACTGTAGTATGTTAGGCCATGTAGGCGCGCTCGACTTGGCACAGGCGGAGTCCAACACCCTCACACCCTCCCCCACGGAGTTCAAGATTGGTCATTGCTGTGCTTTTATTAACCTGGAGCTGCGGTGATGACAGTAGCGGGTATGACACAGAGGGCTTGTGATGATCTCCGGGGGCAGGCACATGGAGGTGAGCCAAGATTTACACGAGAATATTATTAAATCTTGTCACTTGATCTGTCTAAAGTCGGAACTACGCGTATCCATTCTACGCACACTAAGACTGCGGAGGTGAGGTGAATATAGTGTAGTACAACAGTTAGATGGAGGTTTCACATATAATGGTTCCTCTATAACAGATCTTCTGCTCCGTATAATCCGCTAAATAGAGTTTTCACTGTACTTGAGTTTTTTCTGTATTTATCCATTATTGTTGTTTTAGTTTTTGTTTTATTATTGTTAGTATGATTGTTGTTATTATTGTTGTTATTCTTATTGCTGTCATTATTATTGTTTTGTTGTTACTATAATGTTAATTGTGGTTATAAGGATTTTGAGTGGGAGTGAAGGAAATGAGCCAAGAACATAATTTCATCGGATATAAATTATTTTGTCAATACCTGGAGATTTTTTTTATTTTCATTTTTTAAGATTGTCTGTATTTCATTCTTTCAGTACGTGTAATGATAGTATTTAGTATAATATCCACATTCGCATCTTTGAAAATATCCAACCTAATCCATCTTACATGATCTTCCTCAGCCAGTCCTTTCAAATGAAGCAAGAATTCGTTTGTTATTATCGAAAAATTCCCCCTTTTTTTAACACACTGTCGGGGTGTCTCTCAGCGGAATGAAATCATCCAGGGTTATTCCACAAGCTAAAAATTCCAAGATGTTTGACAAGTATCCCGTGATTGTGTGTTTAGACGTTCGTTTATTTGTTTTATGTTTGCACGCGAGGAGCTGTGTGTGTCTGTGTTATGTGTACATCATTTGTTATCGGTACACGGCCATCTACATAAACACAAGACTCCTGTTATTTAAGCAGCAATGGCGAAGTATAGTTATGTAATCATCGTGTGTGTCCTTCCCTAGCTTCCGTGTAGACTAACAAGACCTGTAGGGCGGCGGGAACTACAGCAGTAACATCGGAGAGGACTAAATGATCAATACTCAAGAGTTCTTTCTTTGGTGGTTGTTGATGTATTAGCGTAATTAATATTCTAGTTACATGCTTAAAGACCTTAACTGTTTAAGGGCAGTATTACCAACGAGTTAACAGCTCGTTCATAAAGTCGTATCCAGGATTTGTACATAAGAAACTTGTGATCCTAATTAGACTTTTCTTCGTGGTTTTCGTCGTAGTATATCGCCTGTTTACTTAGATTGTGTGACACTATTGCACTCGGCTCAGCCTCGGATCTGTCTGTAAAAGTTGATGATTTATATTAGGTTAGATTAGGTTATGTGTGTGTGTGTGTGTGTGGGGCAACTGGTGTAAGTATTGCTCACAGCGTTTAACTCCTCATAACCTTCCCAGAACGTGTTTGCTTGTAAGGCAACATCATTACCCGGGCGTGTGGCAGAGCTAGTGTGCCTCTGTGCCAAGGACGCGCGCCACCACATCACGATTCATTGTGCCGACGTCAGCTGTGTAGTAATAGTCGCGTCGTTGTGTTTGACATTGATAATTGCGTTGCTCACCTGAGTAATACCTCCCTGGAGATGTTTTGATCCATGGGCACATAATCCAACTGTTTTTGTTGCCTTTTGAGTTCTATAATTATCAAATGTTATCCCAGAATGATTTATAATGCTGATTTAGCCGATGATTTTGCTCTTATTTTTCACCTTTGGATTAAGATTGGGATAAAAGTTTATATTTCACCCCCTCCCCCAACACCAACTTTCAATACCTCACGGAGAAGGAAAAGAAAACAATGGTATAACAGATGAATATAAAAAAGAACAATCAGATCAAGAGAGAAAGCAATATAACAGGCATATGATGCAAGCAGAGGCGGCCTAACGTACAAGGCGTGTGTGTGCTGGAGGCGACCCAAAACTAGCCAATCTGCTGACCCCAAACACAAGAACAACCTGCCTACCTCCTCACCTCCCGCGGCCGACAACAAAACATGCTACCTGTATTTTTTTTCATTGGCAAGAATTGGTATCATGCACATTCTCCCTTTCACTGAGTGTGTGTGTGGTTCAAGGTGCACAGTGCGTACAGGCGGTGGCGTCGGCGCTGGGAACAAAAAAACTTTCGAGAGGAAGGCAACGTAGCGGTCAGTGTTCTTTTGTCAGGGAACAGATCTTGCTAGTGGAGATAGACTTCTCTCCTGGGAATAAAAATAAAGATGAATATTTGATAAAAAATGAAGTTATGGAATTATGGATGTAATAGGTTATTTATATATATATTTTTTTTTTAATTAGCGGTAGAAACTACACATATAGATCATTAACGGTAATTTTTTCTTGGTCGAAATTTATTGGTCCATTCAAACGTGTGCAAAACGTAATCATAGACCTTTTCGAATACGGGTGGGGTGGGGGTCAATACCTGTTGCTTCGTTCATTCTATTATAAAAAAGAAAATAATCCTAGACAACGAAAACCATGGGGGAGGTTTTATCAGGCAAAGCAAAAGAGTCAAATGTTACCCGGCGGTGATTTACAAGTGAGCCAGATGCCTGTTAAGTTGATGACAGTGTAGGACGGTCTGTCTCCCTTCCTTGTCCGTTTACCAAGTTACGGATACATGTGGCTATACTGGCTATATCTTATGAGTACATACATAATTTATAGCCACAACCGAGCACCATAACGAGGTCAGATCAGAGGTGAACTAGATAATAGGTTGAATTATAGGTCACTTGTTTAGGTACAGTATATTATTGACCTACAGGTGGTACAGTGTCATGAATTGAATTTAATTGAATCAGTTTATTTAGCCAGAAAAACACAGAAACAGAGTGGATAATAATAACAATATTAACATGGCTGAGCCAATTGAGAACCTGAGCTCTCTTTGAGGCACCTGATATATACTATACATTTATCTCAAGGAAGTATTATGTAACATTTAGTATCATCTGGAATAGTACAATAGCATGGTGGTAATAAGAACATCTCATAATGTTACCACCCTTATCACTTTTGTCTATTACAGTTAAAAAAAAAATAAATAAAAACAGACTGAACAAGTAGAATGTGAGCAGCTCCCAGGAGGCGCGTGTGTGTGTGTGTGTGTGTGTGTGTGTGTGTGTGTGTGTGTGTGTGTACTTTTCTTACTTCTCGCCCTCAACCTGCAGCTTACCCCCCACAAAGACGCCAGCTGGCTGAGTAAAATGTTCCTTCCCTCCCTCCCTCCCTTCCTCCTTCTATCCCTCCCTCCCTTCCTCCTTCTATCCCTCCCTACCGCCCTCCATCTATCCATCCCTCCCTCCCTCCCTCTCTCCTTCCCTCCATCACCCCTTCCCTCCCTCGGACCCTCCCTCCCTCCATCCCTCCCTCAAGTTATTTCAGGACTCATAAGTCGTTCTCTCACTCCTCCCCTTTTGTCAACGCTTTATTTTTTTTAAGGAGCATCTGGGACATTCTTCAAGCTCAGTGTCCACGTTATGAGTGAATGTAGCCAGTAGTGTATAGTGAAGCTCCCCCCCTCCCCCTCCCCTTAACGTCATTATAGTGTAAGTATTAAGGCCACCTATTTTTTTTCTGGAGTCTTAATTTAACCCTTTGAGAATTATATTTTTAGCCCTTTGAGGACGATTATTTAACCCTCCAGGATTCATAGGGTTTGGTTGGGATGTGTCAGCACTGGGGATCGCGAGGCTTGGTTAGGTTAGGTTGGGATGTGTCAGCACTGGGGATCGCGAGGCTTGGTTAGGTTAGGTTGGGATGTGTCAGCACTGGGGATCGCGAGGCTTGGTTAGGTTAGGTTGGGATGTGTCAGCACTGGGGATCGCGAGGCTTAAACCGTGACTTGAGGAATGTATTTAAACCATGGTCATTACCTGTGTACAGTCAGTGCTCGCGAGGTGAAGGTAGCGAGAGGTGTGAGGTGTTCATTAGCATAAGCCGCTTTACTGTTGATACTAATCTTGATGGGAAGTGTGTGGTCATGGTATTGAGGGCACGTGTAAAGTGTGTTTAATTACTTGGGAGAGGAAGAGAGAGGGGAGAGGAAGAGAGAGAGAGGGGAGAGGAAGAGAGAGGGGAGAGGAAGAGAGAGAGGGAGGAAGAAAGAGAGAGGGGGGGAGGGAGAGAGAAGGGAAAAAGAGAGAGGGGGAGAAGAGATAGAAATGGGGAGGAAGAGAGAGAGATGGGGAGGAAGAGAGATAGAGAGAGGGGAGGAAGAGAGAGATAGGGGGGGGGAGAAACAGAGAGCGGGGAGGAAGAGAGAGAAAGAGAGACGTATAGTGTACTTAAGAACTATCTACCCAAAGATATGAACAGTAAACTGAACAGGAATTCGTGTATTTTCTATCGTGGGATAAATAAGATAATCTAGTGATAACAGAGAGAGTAAGATAACATATTTTACTTGAGTTATATTCTATTTGTAATTTATTCTCGTCGTCATTATTCAAAGTTAAGGAAATCTTTCATGGATTAAGTTTCTGGATAAATTGGCTCAGATATCCAGCTTCTTCCTCTGTGTTTGCCTGTTTCATTACAAGCGTCCATAATTTCCATCCGATCTTTACCAAATATTTTCCAGTTAGACCTCGGCAACATCGGTCAAAGGTCAAGGTTAGTGGTTATACATGAAGGTCAGCGTAAATTGACGAACACTAATAATTTTTACGATTATATTTTGTTTTACAGATAGGAAGGGGTGTGGCTGTATCGACCCAAATGAGACACTGTATCGCCTATAGTGAACAGTGGCAGAGTTTCATTTCATTTATTTATACCATATATATTTTAATTTATGGTAATAGGTCATATTTATTGTTCATAGATAATAATGATAACTATAAGATGAATGTATATAGTTGTAGAGTATAATAACTATATAGGACGAGTGATTGAATGAGAAGAGGAAATTTAACTCAGTCGTGTTTATTTCTTGGTTCTGGGGTCTTGAGTCAACATTAAGAAACGTGTGTGTAAAAATCTGGTGACTTGCGAGACAGAATTGATGACTTGTGTGGTCACGGTGTGTGTTTTATTTGTGTGTGTGTGTGTGTGTGTGTGTGTGTGTGTGTGTGTAACAGTGAGAGGGGGATAGTAACGGTGATAGAGGTGTTGTAGTGGTGGTGGTGAAAATAGTGGTAATGTTTGTATTGGTTTCACCCACATCCCCGACAGTGCCGCCCACATCCCCACAGTGCCCACCCCGACATGCCGCCCACACTCCAACAGTGCCCCCCTCACACATTGCTGCCCCCATCAGGGACACAGGAACGCGTACTTGGCAGAGGCAACAGTTTCTGATGCAAAATATTACTGTATCGCGCAGGAGGTGGGAGGTAGAGACGGAGGCTGCAGGAGGTGGGAGGTAGAGACGGAGGCTGCAGGAGGTGGGAGGTAGAGACGGAGGTTGCAGGAGGTGGGAGGTAGAGACGGAGGTTGCAGGAGGTGGGAGGTAGAGACGGAGGCTGCAGGAGGTGGGAGGTAGAGACGGAGGTTGCAGGAGGTGGGAGGTAGAGACGGAGGCTGCAGGAGGTGGGAGGTAGAGACAGGAGGTTAGAGACAGGTTGCAGGAGGTGGGAGGTAGAGACGGAGGTTGCAGGAGGTGGAGGTAGAGACGGAGGTTGCAGGAGGTGGGAGGTGAGACGGAGGTTGCAGGAGGTGGGAGGTAGAGACGGAGGTTGCAGGAGGTGGGAGGTAGAGACGGAGGTTGCAGGAGGTGGGAGGTAGAGACGGAGGCTGCAGGAGGAGGTGAAGTCGTAGGAGGGTGCATTGGCGTGTACACAAGCTCGTCGTAAACACCAGGTGCAGCTGTGATCCTTGACGCTTGTGCTTCACGGTAGGATGTACTGGTATGAACAACTCTCACTATTAGACCAAATGAGTTCCCAAGACTAGTGAAGAACCCGAAGGTTATACTGAGCAAGTTGATTAATGATGTCAGTATCGAGTTGTTGTTTTTCTTTTATCTCATATTCTTCTTTTATTTTTTTTTGGTTTGTGTGGGGTGAATCATATGGTACAGGAACCTTAAGGAAAGAAGGGAGGCGATGATAAAGTAAAAAAGCTACAGTAACAAGAAGAAATATTTACATTCTTATCTATGCTCATATCCTCAACTTAAAAAAAAAATACAATAATATACAAAGTGATTTTTTCAGCAGTATGCACCACATTGATTCATTAAACGTGTCGTAATTCAATTAGTAGTTGACACAGTCGTTGGTACACATGTATGATAATGGCGTCAGTATAGAGGCAAAAGCTGTTCACGAAGAGTCTGCATAATCAATTGTATTAGGTTGTAAGATTACATGACTTCTGTTTAATGTGTGTGTGTGTGTGTGTGTAAGAACGACATCGACACGACACAAGCACAGATGGTACAGTAATTATCTCTGTGAGTATGACGTCGACCAGCCAAACGTTGCCCGCCACCACATCCACATTATCGTACTGCAAGTTATATATATATCCTCTCAGGGTTAAGAATGTATATATGAGGTATGTTTTGTGCCTCTTAATTGATACATGTAACTGGTTGTGTGTCAGCATTTAGTTCATGGGGTGGAAGTATCAGAGAGAATACAAAGGTCAGGTTACGAGCTCTCTGGTATCATGCCTTCCCCAGTTTTATATATATATATATTTTTTATATCCGAAAAAAATATTGAAGATTATTTGATGACACTTGAATGTGAAAGTGAAACACGGAAGATATAAATGTTACCCAATTATACAACAAGACTGGAGGGTTGTTATTGAAGCCTGTCCACAATGAACTCGTAATTCAAGATCAAAACTAAGACAACAAGTACTGTATGATAACACTGTCACTTACCTACCAACACGTGAGCAAATAGAAGCCAGTTAGCTACCTTGTATTAGGCTGAAGGTGACCACAGTCTCAGTTTATGGTCTTCCTCGTGTGTTATATTAGGTTAGGTTCGGTTAGACTAGACTGGGTCAGGTTAGGTTAGGTTTGGTCTGGTCTGGTTTGGTCTGGTCTGGTCTGGTTAGGTTAGGTTAGGTTAGGTTTGGTCTGGTGGTCTGGTTAGGTTAGGTTAGGTTAGGTTAGGTTTGGTTTGGTCTGGTCTGGTTAGGTGAATCCAAAGCTCTGGCGGTAAGTTGTGTAATTTGTGGTGAAAATATTCGGTAGCCTGGGAACGTGACCACATAATTATTAGTGTGATGGCCCTGCTGAGTAATTATATATATATATAATTATAATAAATGATCTACTAAAGGGGTAGTCGTCGTCGGGATGAAGGTAGTAACATGATAACAGTTCTGGGGGGGTAGTGCAAGACGACCGGTGTTGGAAAAGTACGATGACGACATGGATTACAGTCCTAAATATTTGTACTTTGTTAATTGATCTGTTTATAATTGGTCGGCCTAGAGACAAAAAGTTTGGTATTGCATAATTTTGATCAACATCAGAGGGCAGCACTGTCATCACACTAGGATATTGCAAAGTAAAATACGTTTAATCTTTTAATCAGGAAACCCACAAAGCTGCTATATTAAAAAAAAATATCGAGGAATACTGTATAATATTTAGAACACCTCGTACGTTCTTCGGAGAGTAAAGAGTTAAATGGGTATATGTTTTATTGTGAATATTTTTATCTGTGGGGTTAGTGATGAAAGAGAAACATTTTGTCTTATATCATTGACTTTTCTTCACTAAATGATACTTGTTTTAGAACGTGTGTGTGTGTGTGTGTGCAGAGGTGAAGGTTGAGGGGCCAGTGAGTAGATGGGTAAGGCTTCAATGCTGGAGGTGTAAGGGGTGTTAAGCCCGTCACTCCCTCGGTGTTCGTTAACCTTGACTTATACTCACACACAGAATGACACTGAACACCAAGAAGGTTTATGAATAGTCAGGTTAGGTTAAGTTAGGTTACGTTAAGAATTTTAGTAACGGAACTGAAAATAGAATATATGTTTTAATCTTCTTCCGAATTCCTTTATTCCACTGGACTAATATATTCTGTTTTTCCATCATGTAAATTTAAACAGTTCAAATAATCCAAGTTTAAATATATTCAAACTTTTCTTTGGCAAAGGAGCGAGGTCTTGGTGAGCAGATTTACTCTAGCGACACGCGCCTGAGATCTCACCCAGCGCTATTTATTAGAAAAAACCTTGATCATACGTACAGATCCAGCCTAACCTAACCTAACCTGCATTCAACCTAAGCTAACCTGGAACTAAATTCAACCTAAACTAATCTAAGTTTAATAACATCATTAAATATAATCTTATCTCTATAACACACATAAGAAAGACATAATTATATACATTGTGTTATGTTCAAGTGATACCTAATATATTATTAAATAGTTCGTTATGTTATCAAATGTCTTTTATTTGTTATACAGTATCGGCTGTTATCATGTTATGGGGTGAAGTGTGTTATCGTCTGCCATCTTTTGTTGAACTTCTTTTTCTTTTCAGTGTCATCCTAATAGATATATTTGGGGGATGAGGTTAGGTCAATGTTAGAATGGTTAGATTATGTTAGGTTACGTTAGGTTAGCATTAGGTTACGTTAGGTTAGGTTAGTATTAAGTTACGTTAGGTTAGGTTAGCCTTATTTGTTTTTATGTAAATTTGAAGCCGTATAGCAACACACTAATATCACTATGCAGTTTACATAAAATGCCAAAATCATCCCCAGCACCCAGTTAATACATAGATGATGAGTGTGAGCACGTATAAGCCTTGATCTTGAGGCTTATAGTCAGGTCGTCTCATCAACCTCCACCCACACGTCAGCCGAGAGTTGAAACACCTCACTAGTCCGTTATCACCATGAACGGCCGCTCCTTGGCATTTGACTAAGGTTGCGACAGCCTAGTGAGCATCTATCATGTTGTGGCGGTTGAGGAAACTCTTAGTTTTATCATTTATTTGTAATTTCATCAATTCACTCTTTCCTCAGGTATGGTATGAATTTGTCACCCTTAAATCTAAAATTGTTATCATTATATTTTTTACTTCATCAAACTACCTTTATGAAATATCAAATCCAGATTAATATTGCCCCTTTTTTCAATTTTTACAACGTGGTGCAAATGACCTGTGTTGCCTATTTTGTGTTGTGGTTAAGGAATATATATATATATATATATATATATGTATGTATATATATATATATATGTATGTATATATATATATATATATATATATATATATATATATATATATATATATATATATATATATATATATATATATATATATATATATATGTGTGTGTGTGTGTTTGTATGTGTGTGTGTACCTAATATTTATACCAAAGGGTAAATAATACCACTTGTTCCCTAAGAATCAAGGTAACACTAAAATATGAACTGTCGAGTCCGTCTGTCGAGGTGAGGACAGTCAGGAGCAACAATCACTTAACTCAAGGATGTACTGTAGATAGGCACACTGCCCCCCCGTGTGTGCTTATCTACAGTACATCCTTGTCGCATGTATGGTATTATTTAAGAATGTACGTTGTTTGGGCCAGAGTGGTTATAACCTAACCTAACCAAAACAAACCTCGCGTAACCTAAGCTAACCTAACCTAACCTGACCGTGGCCTAAGCGTCCGCTCACCATTGTTTAAGGTTGATTTTAAACTCATAAAAGGTATACCATCATTATTATCATCGTCATCATCAACACCTCACGCTTCAGCAGCAGTATCGGCCACAAGCGGTAAATGACTCACGTCCTCCACTCATAACTGTGTATAACTTATTTGTATATTACGCATTGAGTAGCTCACCGCCTAGGCCTAGTGACAGTACTGGTAACTTAAAGCTGCGATAATTATTAGTATAGCTTTTATAACTTGACAGTTTTATACTTATTAGATTTGATATTCTACTGTACTTGTTATCTACTGTAGAACTGATGGAATAACAGTACGTGAGGCACTTCCTGTACTGTATAAGGTGATACTATAATAGTCTCCCCTGAGCGGTGGCCAAAACAAACGCCAATCAGTGTTCAATGCTTAGTCACGGTGAACTGGAAGTTAGGAGTCGAGTGCTGTGGCGATGGTGCTCACATGGTCTGTCTTCTCCTTGCTTTATAATACCACTTTGGAACGAATAGCTCTTGTTGTATGGATGAACCCAGCCTCGCTGAAGCATGGCCAGTCCAGCGTAGTTGTTCATGAATAATGGTAGCCTCGATGCTTCTACAATTGGTGTCAGCGAGAACACTGGCATTTGTTCTCTTGCCTTCCCAGAGAACTCGGAGGATAGAACTAAGACTACTCTGGTTAAAGTTTTGAAGTGCCTTGAGGTGCCTCCTGTATGTGCCCCATGTCTCGCTGCCACACAGCAGGGTGGGGAGGACCACTGCTCGATATACGTGCAACTTTGTGGATAATTTCAGCTCCCTACAGCTGAAGACACGGGTACGGTGTGTGCCAAAAGCTTGAGATGCATATCTGATCCGATGCTGAATCTCTCCATCGATGTCCGCGGTGGTGGACAGGTGGGAGCCAAGGTACTGAAAGTGGGTAACATTAGGGAGGGTAGTACCGGTAAGCTGGGTGGAGGGTGGAGGTGTGGCTGAGCCAGAGGCAGGCTGACAGAGAATCTGAGTCTTATGTACGCATCTGCGTAGGTGTTCAGGATCTCCTGTAGGTTGCGTTCTGTGTGAAGGACAAGGGTGAGGTCGTTTGCATACTGAAGTTCAGTAATGGAAGCTGCCGACACCTTTGTTCCTGCTTGGAGTCGTATTATGTTAAAAAGACCCTTCATCCGGTCGATTTTATTCTTCGCCTGAAACAACAGTTTCATAATTAATTAACCACCACAAAATTTTATGAAATATTCTCAAAGGAAGGAAGAATGATTGTAACTGATTTTATAGATGGATAGATAGATATAATGTACATAATCAATGCAAGTAAAGAATTTACAGACACTGCAGGTATACCAGACGGTGTGAACGACCCTCAACCCCGGCGCCTAGGCTAGCGAAGTTTGCGTAACGATTTTTCCGATACACCGACGATCTGTGAGAGAGAACAGTTTATTTTGTGTTCTAACTGATAAGGTTATTTACGGCGTGGCATGACAAGTCCCTCTTTGTTCTTCATAATATAACGAGGTTTATTGGTAGAAAGTGTGGTTTAATATAACGAGGTTTATTGGTAGAAAGTGTGGTTTAATATAACGAGGTTTATTGGTAGAAAGTGTGGTTTAATATAACGAGGTTTATTGGTAGAAAGTGTGGTTTACTATAACGAGGTTTATTGGTAGAAAGTGTGGTTTAATATAACGAGGTTTATTGGTAGTAAGTATGGTTTACATTGCATCATCAACATCGTCAGTAAATAAATCTAGCGCCCAAAAGGTGTATTCAACCACAATACAATACAAAGTCGTTTTACCTCGGGGATTTTTTCTTCGCTACAGTTGTTATCCGTAAAGCGACTTATGTGTCACCCTGTATGTATATCCTTAAACAAAAAAAATAGCAACATTACACTGAGCCTTTATCATAACTAGGTGAGCTACATTAACTTTGCATTACTGAGGTCAGGATAGAATTTAATATCCTTTTTCCATACGTTTTTTTAACTTTAAATTTTATTTACTAACAGTTCCTAAGTGAATATAAACAGTAGATAGAGGAGGAGAGTCTTGGTGTAATGATTTTGTTTGGGTACATTGTTATATTGTTATTTATATCGTATAGGAATGAACCTTTGTGAATTCGGCCCCTGGGCTGTAAATAAGCGGGTGACGTCATTGGCTGTGTCCGATTGTGTTGGCTGTCAGTCGATGTTCGGACAACAACATAACGGTGGCAGACTCGGGCCGGTGTATAGTGAACAAAGGATTCTTTCAACAGTGCACGAGATTCCGGGTGATGTAAAGTGCATCGGTGTGACGTGTTGGGACAGTTAAACAATTGTGTCATATAATATAAAGGTGACTCAGGTGTGTGTGTGTGTGTGTGTGTGTGTGTGTGTGTGTGTGTGTGTGTGTGTGTGTGTAATTTGGGGAAAACCCACACATTTCTACCCAACCAAGTGTTTTATCATCATATACTTGAAAACTCACTATCTCATATGACTGATGTGTGATTAGGGTGTGATGGTGTGTGTGTGTGTGGTGTTAGGTGTGTGTGGGGGTGGGAGGTAGGAGCGGGTGGGTGACACTCAGGAAGTAATAGATTATTGCTTCAGTAGAGAAGATCCCTCATCCACCACACACACACACACACACACACACACACACACCATTAGAGGGCTCGATACGTTCAATACAGATGTGATTGTGTATACGTTCATGAGCCGTACATTTTCTGATTCTATATACCAGTACTGTAAGTCGAGAAGAAAACATTTTGTGGCTCCTATCTGCGGTATACAAATTATTACAAAATATAGAACGATAAAATGGAACTAGAGGTGAAATAATAATAAGAATAAAAATAATAATAAACAGGTAGACAGACCAATAGACAAAACATTAATTAAAGTTATTAAATTAAATCCACCATTAAAACTTTTCTCGATTAAAGGTGATGTGATACAGCCAGTGAGTGGATACAGTGGTCACTCTGTCTTAACGATCGCGCACTCGAGAACACCAAATCCAAGGTAATACACTAGTGTAGATGGCAGGCGTTCAGGTCACGTCTCCATGGACCCACTTATAACGCCCTGGATCTTCCCATAATACTTCACTAATGCTCTTGTTACCTCAGTAGTTAAACAACACTGGATCAAAGATTAATGACCTCCCGTGTAAACTCTATTAGCGTTCGTGAGTCTTCCTGCGGCATGAGCACACTCCGATTCGTGAGTCTTCCTGCGGCATGAGCACACTCCGTTCGTGAGTCTTCCTGCGGCATGACCACACTCCGTTCGTGAGTCTTCCTGCGGCATGAGCACACTCCGTTCGTGAGTCTTCCTGCGGCATGAGCACACTCCGTTCGTGAGTCTTCCTGCGGCATGAGCACACTCTGTTCGTGAGTCTTCCTGCGGCAGAAGCACACTCCGTTCGTGAGTCTTCCTGCGGCATGAGCACACACTAGCGAACAGAAATGTTGTGTCGCAAACTTAAATAATTTGGGTGTTTTGTCGTGTCGTATAAGCTTTACTATACTGGTATGATATGTTGGGTGGAGAACTTGGTAATATCGTTGAGTATGTTATGATAGACAACTCCTTACTCCGGTGGGACGACAATTTAACGATGAGTCGATGACAACCCATAGTACTGTGTAGGGATCATTAATGCTCGGAGGACAAATGGTCTTATTCAGGGTGTCCCAAATATCATGACACCATAGAAATAGGCTGTACTGTACTCGTATATATTGTTAGGCTGGTTGAAGATGCATCAATTTGCAACAAATGGTTTATTGTTCTAAGGAATTCAAATTATTTACGTTGAAAAATGTTACTCTTAAGATGTGCTCTACAGAACCACGCCACTCGCGGCATCAAGCCAGTACAGTGTTCATGACAGCTCGGAGTATTTTTTTTATTTTTTTATTTACGGGGATTAGCCCACCGGCACAGGTCACTGACCCACATCAGGGCCTGGGGGATGTAATAATTATTCATCGCAAATAAAATTTATAATAAATAGTAAAATAAAATAAGAATGATAATAATAATAATAATAATAATAATGAACTACTGTATAAAGAAATACAAAAATGAAAACAAAAAGTCAATAGTGAGAAACGCTATATGTACGTTGTGTTGTCAAGTAAGAGAAACAATTGAGACCCTGCAATTGTGTGTAAATGAGGCTGAAAGACAGATCAGCAACCTGGGACTTGGTTACAGTTTTCGTGAGGCCATATGGCAGCAGGGTCTACCATTAGACAACACATTATGCTTCCAATATCTTACCAGGTGGTAGTACTTCCCTGTTTGGTAGCTGCCTACTGCTGTGATTTCATTAATGCACTGTTGAATGTTCGCTTTTAGCTCCTCCAAGTTTGCAGGTCTGTGGGAGTAGACTTTACTTTTCAGGTTAGGTTAAATCAGGGGTCCATGTTGGCCATGTGATATCTCTGAAACAAGATATGATCAAGGTGTATTAAGGTCACAGTAGACACATGTCACCTGTAGTGCCGTGGCTGAATGAGTAGATCAGAGCTAAAAAAGCGGAATTATTTATAAACGTTGACAGATGAACATCACGTTGTGTGTTGTTCACTTGTGACGCCAGAGGACCACCACGGACTGGCACCTGACGGTACTGTGTCAACTGTCATACTGCCAGCCAGTGCCTGTACATGTGCTGTGGTTGGTCACTTCTGTTGTTGAGTGTGTGTGTGAGCGCGCGCGTGTCACTAGTTTATTTATATATTGTACAATTTTATGCAAACTCAGCTGAGAGATCCAGTATCCAAAATGAAAAAGAAATAGCCTTTGCATACAAATACTGCCAGTGTTATTAAAGCCTCGCTGGCATGAGTTGTGTGTGTGTGTGTGTGTGTGTGTGTGTGTGTGTGTGTGTGTGTGTGTGTGTGTGTGTGTGTGTGTGTGTGTGTGTGTGTGTGTGTTGATTTAGAGCAGGAGAGTTGAGGGGTCAGGGACGTATTAATATAAGTTTGTTGACAGTAATTAAGTCAAAGGTCAGTGTTATTCACCCTTCCTGGAGTGACTTCATATGACACCGTAAACAAGTAGTAAACATAGCATCACACCTCTATTTAACGGACAATTTGGAGAGAAAAGTCCGCTATATCAAGGGTCCGTTAGATATGAAACCTCCATCTAACGAACCATAATAGAGATGAAAGTCCGTTATATCAAGGGTTGGATATGAAACCTCCATCTAACGAACTATATAGAGATGAAAGTCCGTTATATCGTGGGGCCGTTAACATGACCCCCCATCTAACGGATTATATGAAGAGAAAGAAGTCCGTTATGTGTAGGTGATGAAAAAATACAAAATTCGAGTACAGTGATACAGTATATGGGGGGGGGGCACTTATACATTTACTGGGCCTAAAAATGACAGGAGAGAACGTATGCGTGTCTGTGCGTGAGTGAAGTGGGTGACGTAATGTGAGGAGAGAGAGAGTTGCGTTGGGAAGTGTGGGATGACTGGACGGTGAGGAGGAATAATAATAGACGCTGTGTGTGTGTGGTCAGTGTTTTTGGTGGTTAAACTGGTAAGAAGACTTCCTGTTGTTGATTTTTTTTTTCAGTGTATCATTTTACAGACTCGTCAACTGTTTCTTGAGCATCTTACGTTTCTCCTCCTTCTGCTGCTAGTGAGTCATCCGTCTGTGCTCTTTGTCATCTGTTTACGCTTCTCTGTGCCTCTACAGTTTCCTTTAATAATAATATGTCTGTATTTTATCATCAGTGTATATCGAATGTCCTCACACCGTCTCCTCTACCACCCTTTACTACTACTAACACCACCACTATCACTACCTCCACAACCACCACCGCCTATCGCCTGTATGATACTGTCACCACCGTTTCTCTGTATAGTACTTACTTACCGAGGCTCATATTTATAAATAAACAACTACATTTTTTTTCTATTGGTGACGTCAGGCGACTATCGAGTTTTTTCTACTTAAGAATGAACAGCAAAATCCTGTGTACTGTATAAGCAAATGACCTTACTTATACATTCAAATCAAGCAAATTATTACTGTAAAAAGGTATGTGTAATATTTCAAGACTCCCCGGACGGCTATAGTAAGTTAATAAGTGGTGAATTTATAAATAAGAATAAATAAAAAAATAAAAATTATGTCAGTTATCTAAATTAAACTAAAGTTAATAACACATTAATAATAAATCATCTAAAACCTCATTGATCCTAACTCAATCAAGTTTATGTATGATTTCACTGAACACCGTGTTTCGTATGGTTAATGAAGCAGGTGGTATCGACGTTTCTCAGAGAGGCTCCAGCCAGGTGGTCGCTTCTAACCGCGGTGACTCAGCTGTGGGAGCCGCCATGTTGTGACGTCATCTACTTGTCATTGGCCTTCCTCCTGTATACGGCGAACCGGAAGAACCAACCACATGTGATACAGCGAAACAGTAACGATACAGTGTTATATATATATCATTTAAGGGGTTAAAGTACAGAAGGATATGACCATAAACAGCATTCAGGAGACAAGTAAACTACTGTAATAGGGAGGGAACACCAAGCTTGGTATATATTTTGGTGGGAGGGTGGGAGGGGAGACTGGTAATGACCGGTTGTTGACTGTCTGCTCTTCAGCTAACCAACGGCTCCACGGGTACATATTATTATCATTAGGTTATCCTTGCTTGTTTTCGCTGGTGGTGTTGCTCTCTCATTAATAAATATATATTTTCTCTGTAGTCACAATCTATCTGATGACGAGGGGTCTTTCGTCTTCGTCTTTTTTATCTCGAAATATTCAGAGTAGAGACGATTTGATGTTTGGAGCGAATGGGATTTACAAGAATGATATAGCAGTGTGTGTGAGAGGGAAAGATGGGGGTGGGGTACATTTCCACTTGCTGTGATGTTGCTCGTTGGCAGGTTACTAAATATATTTTCTGTGGCCCCTAGCAACTGTGACAATGCACACACACACACACACACACACACGCAGGCGAGGGCGGAAATTGCTCATAAGTAACGCGGCCCAAGCCAACTTTAAGCATGAAAAAAGAACAATAACATTTAAAAGACTAACAGACAAAGGATGATGCTGTGCTTTTTTCATATTTGTGACCTTGACCTTAGGCATTTGGACCTCATACATACATACATACATACATACATACATACATACATACATACATACATGCGTTAGTGACCACCCGACCCCAGGAGCTGGTCGCCATGAATGTTTCCCTCACCAGCAACTAATTTCCATATTTGCTAATTCAAGTTTATACTCTAAAGGCACACAACATTATTAGTGACTATTAACAGGAAAATTAATACCACAGATAAGCGTAGCAATTGTAATCGTTCTGAAATATCTGTATCTGTGTGTGTATAATTTGTACGCACCTAAATCTGTACTGTATCAGTAATTATACCTGCTGTACTATGTTTCGTATTAATGATATTTGTACCTGAATTCATGCCTCTACTTGTACTGTATTTTCATGTAATTCTTTGATTCATCCTGTAATTTTAATTATCTGTTTTTTATTACATTTAGATTTAGTTTATTGATAAGGAATTTCTTTAAAATGTTAGTGCATTAATTATTATTTGTGTATTACTATATTCGTGTTAGTTTACCATCATTATCAAGGAATTTGTTGTTTTTATTAGTTATTTATTATACCTTTTGTTTAATTGATGAAGTTTATCATTAAGAAAGAATGTGTTTTATTTCTGTGTTGGTTCATCAGTTAGGGAAAAAATGTGGAACGAATTATTTCATTATTATTGAGGAACTTTAATAATATTTCTTTATTCTTATTATTATTCTTATTATTATTATTATTATTATTGTTAGTGTTATTAGTATTGTTGTTGATATTATTATTATTATTATTATTATTATTATTATCATTATTATTATTATTATTATTATTATTATTGTTAGTGTTATTAGTATTGTTGTTGATATTATTATTATTATTATTATTATTATTATTATTATTATTATTATTATTATTATCATTATTATTATTATTATTATTATTATTATTATTATATTATTATTATTGTGAAATTATTTGTTCATAGGAAAACATTATTGTTTCTTCATCTCGGGATGGACAAAGATAAATTATATACATCTTGTCTTCTACCAAACTGATGTTCGTGTGATAAATTGTCAAGCCTCGCTACAATGTTTATGGAGCTACACAGTCTTGCTAGGACACACACACCACACCTTTAACCCTTGAGGCACACCAACATTGTCTCCACATGTAGACGGTGTCAACTTCCTGAAACTTGGCATCACAACTTCATGAACATCAACTGACTTGATCAACAACAACCACAGGACGAGTTCACGGGTCTAATTCTCGTTACATTTGTTTGGGAGAACTTCCTTCCTTGTCTGATTATTTATTCTTTAGTTATGTTCCCGCAGGAAGATGGTTCAGGAAACACCTCATGCAGCCGCCCACAGCATTGCAAGCCTTTAACGGGTATACTGGTGTGTACTCTCTCTCTCTCTCTCTCTCTCTCTCTCTCTCTCTCTCTCTCTCTCTCTCTCTCTCTCTCTCTCTCTCTCCCTGAGTCTTTCTGTTTCTTGTTCATTCTCACTAACCTTGGTATCGACAGCGTTACTGGGGGTCGCCGCTACATATTTAAGGGGTTTTAACCTATCAGTACATTGGCGGGTTAGCTGTTGTATGGCAGGTGAGGCACGGGATAGAGACACCGAGGTATTTAAAAGAAGAGACAGCTTGTTTGTTGAATACTTTAGCTTTATCACTGGATACCAAGGTTCTCACAAGCTGACTATAGGTGGTGTTAGTGGTAGTACTGGTGATGATGGTAGTAGTAGTGGTAGTAGTAGTGGTGGTGGTGGTGGTAGTAGTAGTCGTCACTCACACGTAAATATGTCTTATTATTCGTATTGTTTTCCTGTAGAAGCGGAGTTGTATAAGAGCTCACGTGTTTTATCTGAAAATGTGCTTGTTGATAATGTCTGAACAAATATAGGAGCGCTACTACTTCCTGCTTCACTTTCCTTTGTAGATAGCCCCCAGATCGTGTGCCAAACGTGACGGACAGACAACAGTGATGGATCAGAAATATTATCACGAAGTCTTTGTTCATAAGATTTTGGTTGAGCGTATTATGTTAAATATCTAAGCCACAGAAACTATATTCTTATGCAGATTGTTATAGAATATTGGGAAAAAAATTAATTCTTTATAAGCATTTAGAAATTTAATTCCAGCGTCATATGAGGAAGAAAAAACAGATTGACTCGTAAAAAAAAGTACACACAAACGCACAGTACCGGAGTATACGTGTCCTAAATGAAACCAAAAGACACGTGTGCTTCAATAAGACACGTGTCCAAAGCAAGGTACCCACACACACACACACTGGGGTACAGTCGTGGAGAAGAGAGTTCATGGTTAGCGGGGCACACGATCCCTGGGCAAAGATACACAAGCTCAAGAACACGAATTGTAACCCACAGTAGATCCTTTGTTTTTTATTCCGAGGACACACTCACACACAGCTTACTTCTGACACGTTTCTTACTTGAGCACAGGTTGTCCTTTTGTTTCGTTTAGGACACGAGTTCCATTTGTTTTGGACAAGGAAGTAAACCCAATGTGAATCGGTAAGGGATGACCAGCCGTATGTCCCGGGTTAAGGGGGACTTGGGACATGGAGACAACATTCATTGGACATGTGAGGTGGTGTCCCTAACTTTAATTTTGACATGGGACATATAGTCAGCTTTTGTGGGCATGGGTAGACACAGAGATGAACTTCAATTGGACATGGCAGGACTCATCGATTCTTTAAGTGAACATCGAATATGAGAGAGAAATACACTTCCTGGCATACATACACACATACATACATACAGACAGACACACATACACAGTGAGATACATACAGACAGACCTGAGACAAAATAAGTCGAGACATTACTGGAGGTCACTGAAACGCTTTATGTAATGTTGAATAGTAACTTATCCGAGACTGACCTATATCTCACACACACACACACATATGTAAGTTTTGACCCCAGTTATAACTACTTTTTATTGTTACATAGAGAGAGAGACCGAGGCAAACGTACATACAACGACAGAAACTTAGACTACAAATACAGTAACATAATTTTAGGGGGGGCTATTGTACTTACTATTATTTCCAGGATATGCATAAATCTGAGATCAAATATATTTTCTTTATATTCGGGCGATTCATAAACGTAAATACTGTATACACAAAGAAATAAAAATTATACAAGACAGTACAGTACTTTATAGTATCAACCAATCAGAATTCCACAAGGCTACCGCGTCTGTTAATGTCTCAATGGGAAAAAAAATATATCTCATTAACTCTAATGTTGTTGATATTCTAATAATTACACTTTTTAGACTCATTTTTTATTTACAAATTCTTTATCCTATGTCGAAGGAGATAGTTTAGCCCAGGGTCAAGGAAAATACGATAACATACCAGAAAACCTGTTTACATGTTTTCCTTCAGTTGTATACAAAACAAGAGATTCTTATCTTTGTTGATAGTCACTGCTTGTAAGATCCGTTGTTAAATTAATATATATAATAACTCCACGTTGATAATAATAACTGCTACCCTGCCAGAACCTTAAATGTTGAGTAGACGGTGTTCCAATAATATATTACTCTGGGTGGCTGTAGTGAATGGCGGGAAAACTGGTTACGTGTAAGTTTGCTTGTATTTTATCATTGAGATAACCTGTGAAGTGGAGAGGGGTGGAGGGAATTTGAAGGCCTCGATTTGTATGATTAGATTAGTTATAACTGAGAGTGATAGGCATAGTTGTGAAGTTGTTTGTTGGGGAATGTTCTTATCAAAGGAAAAACAACGCCGCTTGTGGTAGTGAAAACTGATTAAGCTCTCAGTAGTTAATTGCGTTTTAATCGCGTGTGTGTGTGTGTGTGTGTGTGTGTGGTCTCTCTTTTGCTGTAGTATTCATATAATTAGTTTGTCCAAGTCGCGTTTCTATATAGACTGACTGTAGAACAGAAACAATTACACGGAAGTAATTATATATGTCTCCGCAGCAGAATTGTAAATACATTAATGTAAATAAATATATATCTCCACATCTGAACTCTCAAACGGAAAGAAATACATGTAAATAAATAAGTATGTATCCGTCACACAAACCACTAACAAAATCACCTCAGCAGGCGCTTCAGCTTTACGGGAAAAATCAGGGAATTAAAAATAATCAAATGAACAATAAATATCTACAATGCCAAGTGCAGTGCTACATGTTGAGGGTTGATATCAGGGGCGTAAACAGTAGATCAAGTACTCGACAGGAGGAGATACAGGGAGACTGGTCGAGGCCACTATGATCGATACAGCTAGTGCCACGCCCCTTCAGATACTCAATAGTCTTGGCAACAACAATCGTCACTAAGGAGACCATCCCCTACTTGAGTGTACTTATAGATAATACTCATTGCATGTCAAATGAAGGTGAATTCCTCAAGGAGTTTAAGAATTAATGATGAATAATTTTCTTTTCCGTTTCAACATCGATACTATCAAAGCCTAGTAGAAAGATAGGACACGTGTCAGCGATTTTTTACGTGTTTGAAGTATAATTATTTGGTGTTGTTTTGTCTCTGAAAGTCAATTCGGATCATATGAAGATTAGCCCCAAGGTTATTTCTCCGGATGATTAAACGGTGGTTAGGTTAGGTTAGATAATACCCGACAGTCAACCTCACGGTTTTGATTTACCGCTTGTACCCACAGTCAACACCGCACGACTAGGCTAAGTTAAGCCTTTGACGATCCCCACCTCCATGAGTACATTGAACTCGCCCGAGTAAGGTTTCTTGACCCCTAGAGTACGATGACCTAACCCTTTAAGTACGGTGATTTAAACACCCCTTGAGTACAAATGAAAACATATGTATGGTTCTCATTAAAAAAAAAACGTAACTGTATATAAATAAATTGAACGGCCTGAAAAACATGCTTGTAATCCTTTACCATACTAGGCAAAGAGAACGACACTAAGCCTAGCAGACAAGTCTTGGTAATTTTAGCGGGAAATGTGACCAGATCAATATAAGAATAGCGTGGCGTCCCCGACTAAAATCAAATCGATGTAAACGACGTAGGGTTTGTCAGTTGCCTTCTCTTGTAGCATTTGTTTTATTTATCTTGTATACACATACATACAGAGAAGCGTGAGCAAGTACATACACAAACTCATTAACACAACCATTCAGAGCAATTGATTTTGTATGGCATTGTCACGATACTTTCTTACCCACCTCACTCCATCTCTCCTCCCTCCCTCCCTCTACACTTTCCCTTAGTTTTTACCTCACAATCATACTGGTGTGGTCAGTACCCTCACCACCGACACATCTTATACTGAAAGAAAACTCTAGAACTGTGTACACAAAGTAGATCTCAGCTAAATTACTACTACGAACGGGTCGATGACAGTAGCCTGTGGGAAATACAGAGAAGAATGTACTAGCAAGCAACCTTCTGGGTCAGACTAGGGCGTGGCGTGCCAAGTCTAGCTAACTGGCCTTGCCACCCACCTGGGCTACTCTTTGCAATTACGAAATCAACTTTATTTTTATTTTTTGCTGGATTGACCCTATGTTTGTCTGTGAACGATTTGAGACCACACAAAAAATGAGAGAACTAAGCATTTATACGTTGTCATAATAATGTGAAATATCGTACTGCGTGGAATTTAAAACAAGTTCACGATGACATGAGGTACAACGGTAAAAACAATGCTGTGCAACATAACTCAGAAAAATGTATGAGAGTATTTGGCGTCAGGCAAAAGCTGGCTTCGTCTCGTACGATACTCGCACCATCGCCTTGTTTAGTTGCCAGCTAGGATTTTTAATACTGCATACAACAGTAACGTTCACATTAATATTCTGTATTTTTGTCATATATATATATATATATATATATATATATATATATATATATATATATATATATATATATATATATATATATATATATATATATATATATATATATATATATATATATATATATATATATATATATATATATATATGTATATATATTTTTTTTCAATTGTTTTTTGCGTATATATAACCTATATGGATATTAATACTGGGAAGACATTTTTAAACAATGAGAATTATACAGTACATGGGAGCTTATCTAGTGTCGTCACAACCTGTTCAAGGAATGACTCGGAAATCACCCGAGTAAAACCCATCTTGGTGTGTGTGTGTGTGTGTGAATCATAAGCTTACACACAGGAAAATATCATCTCAGATAACGTATTGATAATATTTACACTAATTTGACCAGGACAGTATTATATGCAGACGCAACATATTTTTTATTGTTTTTTGCGAAATTTTGATTATCTTTCAAGCTTAACTGTTATTGAATTTTTTTCGTACTTCGGAGAAACTCACTTGACCATTTTTTTAAGTGCACGCCTGTAACTGAATCACCCTGACGAATATTATATATATTATAAAGCAAGACTTAAGAATATCGCAGGTGCCATGATAATCCATCCTGTCGTCAAGCTGTTTGGGATGTAATGAATGTTCTTAATCAGTTCGATGCTTATATACGGAATAGTAAATGAAAGTTGTGTACTTAATATATGTGTACATTTCGAAAGACAGATTAATAAGTACATTTAATATTAAAATTTAATCTAATCATTATATACTGTGCGGAGATGACTCAGCAAGTTTCCCTACACTTTGTTTCCATAATTATGGAAAGTTGAATTTACACGATAATTATAATCACCTATAAAAAACAAAGGTGTTGTTGTTTTTCCTGTGTCAATTTGGGCGTTATGTAAATTATAAAAAATAATAATAATGACCCAGCCAGTTCTTTTATTTTGCTAAGCCTGTTGAGTGTAGCGAAGCACTTGTATATCATAATTATTTTACGGTTGATTAAACATTTAATGCATGGATAACTCTCTCTCCTCTGAGAGTAAAACGAGAGAAACATTTCTTAATTTTTAATTATAGATGACTAGTGTAAATAAATAACCTAAAGTATGGGCCTAAAATCTTTAGTTGTAAAAGCACAGTACATGTAATACATTAGTACAGCAACATCTGAAATTATAATGCAGTGTCAAAGGTGACACCAGAGAGCGTGTGGGCGGTCCGGCTTCAGCAAGTTCCGCTTTAGCAGCTGACTGTAGCAGTACTGTATATGGACGGTGTCCTCGTGAGGTGAGGTGGAGGGGCATAACAACACTTGCCCGTATTATGGTGAATATTTGCCTTAATTTACTTTTTATTTTAGTTAACGTGATTTTCCTGAATATTAAAGGAAAGGCGTGTGTGTATAGGAAATGTAACTAATATTCATAATAATAACAATAAAAAGGTTTCGCTACTCGGAAATCCGGTGGGTGTCGCACCCGGCTTATCGATCCTTACAGTAACGTTCATGTTTTCTAATTTTGAAGTTGATGTTACCAGTGTAAGGCAATGTAGTGTTTAAAAACTTAAAACACGTTTTACTGCTTATTAACGATGTCCAATGTGTGCAAAGAATGAATCTTCTAGAACAAACTACAATGATATTGTGTGGAAAACTTCACCATTCAGAGTCTTGCTGGTAAAATTAAGTAAATGATGTCTGGTTTTACAAATTATCATAAGAGTTCTTTGAAAAATATTCAAATAGAATGTTTTGGCTTATTATTAAATAGAAAAATAACCTTTGTCCCAAGCGCCGTCTGTAAAATAAATCGAGGTGTATAATAGTCCAGGAGAGGTAACTGGCAACTGAGAGCTGGGACATGAAGCGAGGGCCACTCATCGAGCACATGTTAGCGCAGTGCGTCGAGTACATCGAACGAGCGAGCACTCACGTTTTGGACCTCGTCACATAAAGTACTATTTTATTGATTGTGAGTGAATTTGTGTGCGTTTCTTGACTTAGTGCTGTTAAGGAAGATGTGATGTGTAAATAGAATTAAGAGAATATAACAATTACAAGAACACCAGTGTGCCTTTGTGAAATAAAACTAAGTCTTTGTCTGTCAGTGCAGAACTCGGCCTCATCCCAGCTGATATTGTGGTTGCCAAGCGTGCAAGACTCCCCTCAAAATATTAACTTTAGAAAATCATGTATTTGACTTACGTTGGTTCTATGAATCCAAACGATATTGTTGTCTGGTACATATTCATGGAGAGAACAGATATATCAGAGGTATTACATAACCGCACGTACTGTATGTACATGTAGTTTGTGAAAAGGCGAATTTGAAAGCGAGGCAGAAACTGCGACTGTGTATTGATTTCTGGTTCCTTTAACCCGAGTTACCGGCAAAGTTAAGGTGTGGTCTTGATGTATCGTCAATTCAGCTCTACAAACAAGAAAGCCGGAGTTGTACCATCGCTGGGTTGACAGCTCCCAGGAACAGTAGTAAACAAGAGACTAACCTGATACCAGAGACCGCTTGGCAACTCAAAACCCCCGGGCTTAAAACTCCCAAGTTGCATCATTGGTCATGCAACAAACATGCAGTAACAAGCATTTAGTTTTAAAGTATCTATGAAAATATGCATTTTATTGAGTATTTAGCAGGTGTCGTGCTGGGTCTCAATTGACAGGACGTTAAAAGTGCACTATGGACAACAAATAATAGGCACTTGAATTTTCTAGTTGGGAAATATAAGCCTGACTGGAAATAACACTTTTATTAAGCCATCAACTTTTTAAATTAAAGATTAGCATTGACGCAGCCCAGTTTTCTTGTATATAACGCGAGTCAGTCCTACCTAAAAAAAATCGAAAAGCTTTGTTATTTTTACGAACAAACACGGTAAACATTGAAATTCAGTAATCGGTAAAATCTTGTTAGCAGAGTGTTTGTAGTCAAGTGTGAATAATTAAATATGATTTGTTGGATCATTGTTGACTAGTGAATAGAATTGACAAGAAAGATCGGTTTGTTTTAAGGGCTGCAGCATCCATCTATATACGGGAAAATGAAATATAGCCTAGACAACCTTTCATCACCCCGAGGAATTTGTACGTAACATATCCATTTGGGAAAAAAAATTATATATATATATATATATATATATCACCTCCCTGTAAAATATTATGAAAGTTGTATACTATAAATACTGGAATAATTTAGTAGAGGAAAACTCGACTTGGAGGCGTTGCAGGTGCGGTGTGACGTCCGATGGGATGCAACCTTCGTGGCTATCTGCAGCACTCCTAATTCAAAGATTACGGTTTGACTTACGCTCGATTTGGATGCAAGTGGCATTTAATTATGGATTGGTGTTGAGAGCAGTTATTATTGATTTTCCTATTAACTCGAATGTCTCATTTATCATTTGAATATTTTTTTACCCCTATTATTAGTCACAACGGCAATTATCTCCATTCAGTGCTTATTTAAGGATACAGTACTATGCATTCATCAGGTGATATATTTTCGGTAAATGTAGGTACAGTATATAATGATCCTGCGGAATATTTGGTTGTTTTCCTTAGATAATTTTATGAAACGTATATTAATGCTTACAGGCCTGAATGATTCGGTGGGAGAGCGAGGAAAACTAAATGGAATTCACCTCGGTTACGGCGAGTAGGCACTGTAAAGTGATGAAAGAAAGGAAATTGAACTGTGATTTATGCAAGAACGAACCAAGTTTTGCACAGTAACGTTTTTCGCTAAAAATAAGAATGTTCAGTTTTTTTGTCAGTTAACCGGAAAGTGCGGAAACGCACATCATTTAGTTCATAAATTTTCATTTCCTGTGCGTCGTGAAGAAAACGATGATAATTCCACCTCAAGTAAATACGGATGATCTAAGGAAACCTGTCTTAACATAAACTTGCCTTATTTAACCGATGGTGGAGGCTGGTCCTGGGTATATCGTGAAGAAGTAGCCACACTAAATACGCTCCAGCGAATTGGAGAACCACCGAAGTTGTAAAAATTTTCTTAACTTTATAATTTAAATAACTCCCAAACTAAGCATTTGCCCCAGAAACACAACAGAACAAAATCGAATATTTGTTTTTATTTTAAATGCGAGAATAACTATCCCAAGTATGAAATCGTGTGCGATCCTAAAACGAATATTATCCGAGGAAACTTATTAGTGGAATGTTATGCTAAAGCAGCTGTGCGTCAAATTTGATATACTGTATGTACTAGTAAGAAAAAATGAAAATAAGTAGTATCACTTGACCAGCGGCCACGGGCATCTGGCATTCAGTAATGCGATGGAGGCTATTTTCTTTTAACATCTGCTCAAGGTCTCCCGTTTGACCCTGATAAAGAACACCTGTTACCCAGGAGTGTTCACAAGTACATATATACGTACGCATCATTTATGGTTATATCTTGTTCGGTGGCGGGTATGTATCGTCGTTAGGTACACAAAACTGTATGTATATTTAGTGAGTTATTTTGTGACCACCTGCATCAGAGAGTTAAATGATGCATGTCGTTAAAAAGATTAAACGATAAAACTCGTACCTCACTCCTGCTTGTTTGGTGCGTATTCGTAGCTAGTGATGAGTCATATAGCGACCTGTTTCTGACTAGCTACCACACTTTGCGGTAGGGAGCCGTGAATCGGGCTGTATAACGTAAGTTTAATGACTGTACAGTAGTGTGAAAACAAATGGTTGTCTTTTAATTCTCTTACCTTTGTTTAATTAATATTGATCTTAAGAAAAAATACATCTGTTCTTTCGTATGATATAACCCCCTAGCACTGACCTGCATAATACACATCTGTACCTAGTGTATTATTAGTACAGTATATAAAGTCTGACGGCATATATTAATGACCAGTGTAGTACAGATGTACTGTACAGTATTATTGTGAGTTGGTCAAGAAGTGTTTACATAGCATACTGGCTGTCAGGCTTGTTAAGGTACAGCGCATAATGATTATTTGGCTTTAAGAGTACTGAGTTTTTTATACTAAAGTTTGATTAGATTGCTGTTACTGTGTACTGAATGTGTCGAAAAAAACCAGTATATAGTACAACCAATCTTTCATGTAGAGCTTTTTGAATTGTGTTGGTTCTGATGTAAATAATACATACTGTACATGTAGCTATTACACCTTTGATTGTGGAGTAATATTAACATTTCTTGAATCCTCCCGTGGCAGCTACAGGTTTGAAGTAATTGGGGACAGGCTCCCCTTTGCGTTAACTTAGGCTAGAAGAGCATGAACTACATCGGCAAGTTCATATCCAACTTCAAGGATTTCTACAATGAGATCAACGCTGCTACTTTAACAGGTAAGAAACCGGCCCGTGTGTATTTGTTTGGGGTATTTTAAATTGATAGGGCGTTTGTGGTCTTATATAACATGCACTGGGATCTCCTGCCTTAGCATTCGTTTTTAGGTTGTACGGTTACTCAAAAAACTATATATGATCGATGAATTTCAGAATGAACACTGCGACTCCTGTTGTCTAGGTAGCGTTGTCAAAATCCTTCGTCCGTTGTGTCATATTTGCTCAGTACAATTTGTAAAGATGGGTTTTTGACTGTCTGTACGTAGCCTTAAAGATTTGGTTAAAATGATAGGATAATATTGCGGTTAGTAGCTAGTGTTGGTGTGGACTTGAAGGGCGAGGTGTCTTTGAGCCGATTTGAATGTCGAGTGTTACTGTATACAGGTGATGTAGGTTAGGTACTATCATTGATAAGGGAGATCAATGGAATAGGTTTCTGAATATGGCTTAACGTTTAAAATATAATTATCTTTTTTATAAAGTCTTTAGATGATGAGACATACGGTACATCATCTTAATGCTAATGGCAGTAATAATGTTTTTACAGGTATACTGATCATTACAATAAGCTGGGATTAACTTCATAGCTGTAGTAAAAAAAAAGCATTTATCATAGTTCTTATAGTACCATCATCGGTACTTGATTTACTCAGTTAAAATGTTGATGTTTTAGGCTTATTATCTGGTGAAGTGAGAGTTAAGTGACAACCTGTTAAAGAGAGAAGGTAGTGTACTGTAGACGTAAGAAGAATGTGACGTGTTTGGACTATCGTGTAATGTTATCTCAAAACACGAGCCCTACAGTCAAACACGCAATCGATTCGGTTTCGTAAGGATTCGATAATGTTTATGACCGAGACATGTGCAGTATTCCCTTACACCACCTTCCTCCTCAGACATAAACACACTACCACACGAGTTTCCTTGTATCTCTTCTGCTTTTGTTTCCTTTTTCGTATTTTCACTCTCGTCTTGCCATTCCCTTTCATCTTCCACTGTCTTATTATTTTCTCTATATAATTACTATCATTAAAAGCGAAAGTATATGCGGTAGCTGTTTGGTAAAAAAAAAATTCAAATTGTTAAAATATTTCATGCTGATATAGATTGTTTTTCATCGATGTGATTTGTTTATTTATTTACGTGATGACTGGTTAATTGTGTCCCTGGGAGAGATGTTGGTGTGATGGAAATAGTACACCTTACTCGGTCCACACCTGCCCCCCCCCCCCTCCCTGTGTGTTGACCCCTTTGTTCGTCTACTGGTACTTTTTGTATCCACGTTATCTAATACTGCATTTCTCTTCCCCCCGTGTACCAGGCGCCATCGATGTAGTGGTGGTGCGGCAAGAAGATGGCACCTTCCTCAGCTCCCCGTTCCACGTCCGCTTCGGCAAAATGGGCGTACTTAGGAGCCGGGAAAAAGTGGTAAGTACCCTCCATTAGCTGGCGACCCTTTCTTGGGACCAGTTATAATAGTCGATGAGATCTCTCTCTAGTCTCATGGTGGCGAATATACTTCCTGGTAGAGCGTGATAAGGGTAAGAGGCGTTTCCTATGGACTGACGCACGCTACGGTGAGTCAGGGGCCCGTCTGTCTGTCTCTTGTGCAAGTGAGGACGGGGAGCTCGCCTACTGATGTTATTGATATATTTTATAGTTAAGGGAGGAATGTAGGTGTCTTGAGTCAGTACATCTTTAAGGTCCGTCTGTTTGTGCCGGGCGTGCGGTCCTAACGTCTTCCCTGTCATTCTCTACCCGCGATACGTCACTTATTTGCTGGCGTTATGTGATTGGGAAGAGGCATCAGCTGGGGGTAACTGGTGGTAGGGGTATAGGATCCTGTGTCGGCTGCGGTGAGTCGGTTGTGGCGAGTCAGTAGGCTTGTCCCCACATCCATCTGGTCTCGCTCCCACTAGCCAGCGTGGGGGCAGGATGAACAGTCAGCTAGGGCGAGATAGTTCCCCCTCCAAGGCGTGGCTTCCAGCACCACCTGGGAGGGAACAACACGCCCTGGGGAGCCATCCCGACACCCCTCACCCATAACCTGTTCCGCGTGTACAAGACTCGTTTTGAACCTGCTACTGTTGCTAGGGCTGCTGTTCCCATGCTTCTAAATACTGTAGTTACTTCACCAGCGTTTATAAACTTAAGCTGTTAAGAGGAAGATGAGTATGAACTTGATAGTGGTGTATATTATCAGGTTGAGATCATTGCCCGTCGTCAAGGGATATTCAAGGTCGGGCCTGGCAGGTGAGCGCCACCCACTTATTTCAAGTAACATCAGCGAGGTTATAATTGTAACTCGTCTTACCCACCATTTACTGTATATATACCGGTATTCATATTTGTTCACCCACTTTTCTTTCCTAGTCGCTGTGTTTTCGTTAAATGGACAGCAAATATATTAAAAAATATATTATTGTCTAAAGAAGATGGCAGACGTGTTTTATTGACAACTTCGCTGCGTGCTTGTTGGTAATTTTCTATGCACTCTTGACATGAGGCCGTATTGCCGCTTCCCCCAAAACCAAGAGGCTCCTTCAATCCCTCCACACCAGGACAAAGAGACAAGGAAGCAGTAGAGGGTGTGGCTGGGACAGTGACCCCTTCGGCCCACTATCACACACACAGCAATATATTTGGTAATGATAATCGCCTTGAGTTGATTATTCGTATATCAACGCAGTGATCTTGTCTCGTCTTGATACAGGTTATGAATGTTATATAAATTATACTGTTATTTAAAGCAAGTCGTATACATAGTTGTGCATATCCATGTTTGATGCCTGTTGTACTCCACTTGACAGTTTCAGATACAAAATTGTGTTTTTGGTAAAGAACTGTAATGAATTGACGGTACAGGTAAAAAAAAAATGGCGGTAAGGTTGTGTTAATTTCCTACCCGGCTTGATATTGTTACCACAACTGTCTAGACGGGGGATTTGGTAGTATTGTTGACTGACAGCGAGAAGACAGTTTCCCCTTATTTATATATTTTTAATTTCTCTTCCTTTCTTGTGAGGGAAACATTCGTAGAGGAAATTAGACTGATAATGATTAGCAACAGATCGCCAGACCCTACACTCAACAGAACTATTTATTACATGTACTGTAGAAGGAACAACTGTCTCTAGCATTGGTGGATACATTTACGCCACATGAGGATTTGTATTATATCTTCGTTGTCTTGTTAATATATCAGTGGTTTTCTATGTTGTCCATTGACCTCTGCCTCATCTTATGCATCACAATGTCCCAAATCTTTTTTTAATAAGGTTTCCCTCTTCGCTTAGTGGTATTTACCCATTTCAAGTGCCAACAAGGTACTGTACTGGCAGCTTGTGTTATGTGGTCTACCCTCTTTAGTGCTAACAACGGCGTACCAACTGGCATCCTTGGGTGTTATACAGGTGTTCTTGGCAAGGTAGAGTTAGTTGCCGCAATGAATATGAATTGTTTGCTATTGTAGGTATTTTAACGTGAAAATAACTCCTATCCTGGTGAAGTGATAATGGCAACCAGGTGGGTAGTGTGGTACAGCTTCACAATAAAGCGTGTAAGACCAGTTTTTGTGTGGAGAACGTCGCCATCTCTCACGCGTAGGATGTTGCAAAACGTTGTCAAGCGCGCGTGGTATTGATCATGGCGGGATTTGTTGGTGGTGGGGCGCTTAAAGTGGAGGTGTGGCAACGATCTCTGGAAGACTTCACGGTTAGATGGTCTATAGAACGTGGTTAAAGGTGGCTTAAGTTACGTAGCCTAGCAGCAGTCGTTATTAATTAAATTAAATGAGGACGATAGTACTGTACTTAGCGAGTGTGGGGATCGGCGACACCTGTGCCAAGAGTGCTGTACCTGGGGTTCTTGCCTCTTAGCTATGGAGAGATACAGTTGCCAACAGTATGATTGGATATTAGGTTTTGTCTAGTACTGTAAAATATGTAAGCTGTCCCCCCTGCAAAGAAGCCATGCCTCTGTAGTCACCGAGACAAATAGGCGGGTACTAAGGTCAGTGTCCTTCACACTTGAACTTGCCCAAGAAATCTTAAAAGTTATATTTATGGTAAAACACGAATGTGCTAGCCCTCCTGGTTCTTTCCTATAGATTGTGGTTTTCAGCGACACAAATATACGGATTGATAAACATGGTTTCTGTGGACGGCTGTAATACTGATCAAAATTTAACTGACTGGTCACCCAGTGTAGCGATAATATAGAATTAAGTTCACCGTTTTGCCGAAACTGAAATGGATTCAATTTAATTAGCTCTAATGATTGTCCAAGTTCCCAGCTGCCCGTATTTCGTTGTTTTGGTACTACGTTCTTCCCAAAGCATTTCATGCTGACTTACCACCAGACAGCTGTCCGAACGTTGCCTGACGTACGATCAAAGGGAGATAAGTAGTACTCCTCGGAGAATTCAAACTCGGTACATTATATCCATTGATTATATAAGTGAACTCATCAGCTCGTTAACAGCCGTGTCTTTTCTGTAATGTAGCAGCAGCGATAAGAAGTATTTATGATTGAATATGTCAGTTACCTCAAAAGAAGTAGAAATACCAATATCTTGTATTCCGTCAAGTACAAAATATTAAAATTGAAAATGAGCCTGAATTTGTTTATCGGTGTACCCTTTAACAGTAAAGGACACAAGTTGAAGAAACAAGGTTCACTCATTGAAACAGTTGCTGTAATGCACAGTGAAGATGTGTGAAAGCCGCAGGTGCAGTAGGGAGTGTTAAGCGGTTGTGTTGGGGTCAATAGGACGGGATATCCTGGTCATCCCGCCATTCCGTCTGAAGGACTAACTGGTATATTTAGCTGTGAGTAAGGCTGGTTCGTATTTTCATAGTTGATTGAGTGCTTGTGTTGTGTGTGTGATTTGTTGACCATATTTCGGTGTTCGTGTAACTTTCATTTGTGTGTATTTTTTTTTTGTTATTCCCTTCGTTGCCAGTTTTCTAATGTAGGTGGTGGCACTATCTCTCCATAACAGTAAATGCAATGCTAAAGCAAATATTTTGTAAATGATAAGTAGGTGAACAGTTTTTTTTTAAGGGGGGGGGGAGGAGGGGGGGGGTTGGTTGGTCTGTCTGACTGACTGACTGACTGACTGACGTTAATAGATACTGAGCATCCTTTAACTTTGGACTATTTAAATAGTTGTGAGGTACTTATAAACATCCGATGAGTGGTTTTGTAAGTGTTTTAGATTTGTTTAGTTTATTCATTCTCTACCCAGCGATACGCTTTCAAAGTACCAGGGTGATTTTCACAAGTCATTCTTGAGCTTGTTGGTTGAGCAGAATTAACCCGGGGAAGAAGTGTTGCTCGCCCTTGCTTTCTGATAATATTTTGGGTACTATTTTTGTTTCGGTCATCTTGGGAATTTAGGTTAGGTTACATATAGATCCTGGGTTCTGAGGCGAGGTTAGGTTAGGTTAGGTTAGGTTAGGTTAGGTTAGGTTACATATAGATCCTGGGTTCTGAGGCGAGGTTAGGTTAGGTAGGCTTGGATATCTAAATAACGGTTGATCTCATATGTTGTTTATGTTTGCTTGGAAGGTTCAGGACTTTGCTGTTTGGATGGTGTTTATCAGCGGGTGTTCAGGATGTCACTTTCTTGGCGTAACCTACTTCGTAATGATCATTTTGTATTTCATCCATATCTTGTGTTTATCGAAAAACCTACCGTAGTTTTTGTTGTATATGAATTGGAACATCGTGTTAAAATAGTTAGATTTAGTGTAAACATTAGTACTAATTCTGAATATTCGGGAGTGAATATTACTTTAGTTATTTATCGTGGATTTATAACTTGATATTTACTAGTTACATATGATGTGTAGTAAGTGGATAAGATTCATCGGTACCAGCAACGAGAAGTAGGTGGTGACATATCCATTGGTATTCCCTACTTTCTCACCTTGAGGTCACTAGCGCTCTCTTCCCCACTTACGTCACTATGGAGCGAGCTCAGGTACGCTAGTTTGTCACCCACTGCGATCCCATGATGATCAGCTCTGAGGCCCTTCCGTGGCGTGTCGTTGGTAATATTGCATTGCGTTGCGTTGCGTTGTGGAAGGGGCTACTATCCCATCAGAATAATGATACTAACTTATTGTATACTTTAGTTTAAGGCACTATAGATGGTGTAAGTGAATATACATCCTTTGTGTGTAACAACAACATTTTACTGTCATTTCCACCTTTCTAGTGAGATTAACATGAAATTAATGTAATGATGGAGAAGTTATACCAACGGGACTAACGGACGAAGAGTGTAGTGCCTCGGTGACCGTTACCATCTCTCACCCTCATGCTATTATAACCCAATGAGTGGTAGGGGTTTCTCCTAGCTGAATAACATCGTCTAGTGTTAGCCAGAATAAAATACCCAAGTACGACACTACTCCTTAAAGGTTTAATGCTGCTCACATTGATATCAGTATCTAGCCTCCCCTAATAACCCTAGCTGTTTATTAATGCCCCGTCAACCTCATTATTGGTGTAGTTATGGAGAACTGTTTTGAAAATTTTAATCAACTTGTTATATAAGTGAAATCTTGATAAACCTGTCCAGAGGTGCGCGTGACTAATTTGTCAGTATAGTCGTAGAAGGAAGTACGTGAAGCCATGGTCCATGATCTTCACAGCGTGTGTGGATTACGGCTATACACACTTTCCTTTGTGGTGGCAATGGCGTCTTTTATAGTTACTAGGAGGCGTGGTTTTGGATGACTAGGTGGGCGAGGTACAGTCTCACCCAAAAGTTCGTTAACTCTCCCAGCCAGCTATTGTTGCACTGCCTGCTTCAGATGTTTGAGACTCAGCACCAACCAGAACATGAAATCGATACGAATGAATTTAAAGGTTCGAAGTAACAGACCCAAGTTCATACACCTGAAGCAGACAGTGCAGCAATAGCTGGGTGGGAGAGTTAATCAACTTTTGGGTGAGACTGTACAACACTGGAGGACCAGACTTACTAGTATCTCCTCTATCATCACTCGGGGGTGATTACTTAATGGAAGTACACAGGGAGGTGCCATTGCGCCGACCTTCCTCCTTCTCTCTATATACTGTACTATATCGAATATTTTGTTGTCAACATTTTTGGTAAAAGATGACAGCAATGTTTAAAAAAAAAGATTAATCATATAGTCGACATAAGTCAGTTTACTTGACATATTTGTTGGCGTAATGTTCCAACACTGATGGTGCAAACACTTTCGTGAAATTTTCACATTGTTAATAACAGTTGCCAACATAATGTTGTTAATAACATTTGCCAACATAATGTTACTTACAATATTACGTTGGTGTGGTTCCACATTTGAGAGAAAAAAACTAACTAGTTCTTACACAGTTACACTGGATATATTTTCGATTCCGTATCTACTCTGGGTTAATTAGAGCCTTATGATGAATCCTACTTGAAGTTCCTTGAACTGGTGACGGCAAAAGCTGACCCATTATACCATATGGCATCACAAAAATTTTGACCAAGTCCCAGGTTGCTGATCGGACTTTCTGCCTCATTTACACACAATTGCAGGGTCTCAATTGTTTCTCTTACATGACAACACAACATACGTAAATGTACAATATATCGTTTTTATTAATTTATTTTTTCGTCTTTGTATTTATTTATGGTTATTATTATCCCCCCCGGCCTTGATGTGGGTCAGTGACCTGTGCCCGGGTGGGCTAATCCCCCCCCCCAAAAAAAAAGTATACAGCGTAGCAGTCCCACGCAGTCGTTGTACACGCCCACACTATCACCATGATGGAGCACATCTGTGTAACTTTTACTCGTGGTCTGGGGAACTCTTGATGTTTCAATGTGGACAAAATGAAGAGTTGGTGAGACGTGTGTGTGTGAAAAAAAAATGTGAAAATAAAATAACTTAGTGCTGGTGTTTCATCACCAATAAATTTGGTGTTATCACCAAGTCACTGGCTGGGGTGTAACGGGAGGCCAGAGCAGTGACTGCCACAAAAGTTTCCCATTTTAATCCTCTGGCCGGTATTATGTTTTGTCTTGTGTTTGGTGACCTAGGGAACTGTTCGAGAGAAGAAGAATCAAAGAAGAAAATAGGGACCGGCCTGCAACTAGAATCATGAGCGCCATCTCCTGTATAGTACTGCACTCCCATTTGACGTCATTGCAAACCGCTCTGTTATTATCAAGTTCCTCGTTCTTTTCGGCACAGTACTTACATTTTCACGTTTATTACATCTACCGAGACTTAAAACTTCATTTGAACACTGAAATCCCACTGTAGGAGAAGGTAAAACAATAATGTTATAGTTCATACATTAGTGCATGTGTTTGTGTGAGTGTGGGAGTGAATGGGTTGACTGAGACCTAACCGACCGCGGCAGCTGGGTAGGGGTGTGTAGGCTGGCAGACCAACTGGCGGTGTCAGTGGCTAGTAAGGGTCACCAGGAACTAGGGGTGTGGCAGTATAAAAACTACGAACTAGGATTAATCGTGCAGTGGCTGTCCTCACTCAGCCACACCTATTGTGGTACACATTTTGCGAAGGTCGTTAGCCCCCCCCCCCCTCCTAGCCCATTCCTGTTCATTATGCAAACTGCGTAAAAACAGAAAGTTATATTAAACTTAAAACCTCGTGTTTATTTTTTATAACTTGACTGATCGAAAATCTTTCAATTGTTCAACCTTTTCATCTATTGTATCAAAACATTAGCCTAACGTGGTCAAGTAGAGGGTGAGCCCTTGTCAAACATGATGTAAGTACGACCTGTCGTTTGTTATCCAAGTGAACAGATACAGCCGGAATGTTTCTGACAGGTAGTGATTACTTTATGATATATCCACAGCCGGTATCGAGTATTTTACGGATTTTTAGTTTGGGTCTTGCTTTTGTTGTTGAAAATGAACTTTCAGTTATTGAATGTGTTGTGTAATTAAAATTTCAACAAGCAGATAATAATGATTTGAATGATAGTATGTTAATAAAGAATATATGTGGGCGAAGGAGCAGACAACCAGTTTGGTGTGAGTCAGCAGGACTGGGCGGGGCAAGACCGACCAATATAACAGGTTCAGGACACTTCTTGAGACCGCACTGAACCTTTGTTTCCCTGTACGTATCATGCTCCTCCCTGAACCACTGAGCACACTCACGCTGGACACTACACAAACACTGTCGGCGTCGTCGTCGCAGAATTTCGTAGTACAGAATAGGTGGATAATAATTTTATTAATTGCTGAAAGAGACAGAACATTATCAGAAACGATGATACAACAGGGAAGGTCACGTCTCCAGTAAAGTACAGGTCGATTCGTTTAGGTGGGGACTGGGATATTGGCTGGGTGGGACCAAGCCCCTTGGCAGTCGCTTCTGAGAGTGATCGGTGAGAATATATATTACTTTTATTACTAAAATAGTCTCTTTTTGATTGTGAGGAATATGCTCGTTACTAAAGTCTTATTATTATTATTATTTTTTTTTTTTAAATGCTGAATCTTCAATGCCGGAAGGCAATTGTTTGGGACATATTGTTGACTAAGAAAAAAGAAAGTTTATTTAATGGAAATGTTATCAGTGAGTCCCACTCATTTCTTGTCATACTCATTTACAAGTGTTGTGAGAATCATCCACGTTAACCGCGCCTGTCAGTCTGGGTAGACAAACTGGAAATTTGCTTTAGTGTGTGTGTGTGTGTGTGTGTGTGTGTGTGTGTGTGTGTGTTGTAACTTACGCCCCCTACACACACACACACTCAAAATGCGCATACATGCACAGTGCACAACATACAAACATCACACATACCCATAAACATGTACACTTGTACAAACGTGCACACACATGTACAAACGTGCATACACACGCACACAAACGTGCATACACATGCACACAAACGTGCATACACACGTGCACATACACACTTTTGTTAATATTGAAGAGTAAATACAATAACAATCTTATGTGTAAATGGTTGGGTATCTAATGTCATAACAGTTCGGTAATGTGCAGTCTCCTGGTAATAGTTGCCAGACTGAGGACGCTAGATAAGCATTTCACAGAGATGCCACAAACCACAAAACGTATCATCCACTGTAGCTGGGATAAAAAATGTAGGTAACTACAGTACATACTGTAGTAAGAACCATTTTGAAAACCAAGCACTCTTAAAAAAAACTAAATCTTACCTTATTTAATCTTGGTGATATAAATTTTATTGTACAATATAGTTTGTGATCGATCATGGCATGTAACAAGATTTTTTTTTTCAGGTTGATATTGAGATTAATGGAGAACCGGTAGATATACATATGAAGTTGGGGGAGACCGGGGAAGCATTTTTTGTGGAAGAATTAGAAGATGGGGTGGAGATCAGCCCACTGCTTGGAACCTCCCCTCTACCACCCTCAGTTTTTCAAGAAAAACTCGAATTAGCCAAGGCTGAAGAAGAAGAATCAAAATTGCAAGATTCTGGGGTGGATGAATCTATTTCCTCTTCTTGTATGTTACCAAAGAGCAATGATACTTCAAATGAAACAATTGTTCCTGGAAATCAAGATTTGTCAGAATCTACCTTGCTGTCAGATACACTTGAGAGTGAAGAAGTTACCACTCCCCTGTCAGTTGATGATAAACCTAAGATTGGAAACAGTGAAATAGGAGTAATTCAGAGAGTGAGAAAGCAGAACAGGGGGGAACAAAGGGACTGCCAAACTCAAACTGAGAGTCCTACCATACTTGGTCCCGTGCTTAGGAAGGGCGATGGCTTGACAAAAGGATCTTCTACAAGGTCACTAAATACAGAGATATCAAGTTTCAAGCGCAATGCATTAGTAGAGGGTCAAGGAAGTAAAACAGATGGTGAAGAAACTGTCAAGGGTAAGTGCCTTTATTATTTCATAATTTAAGAGAAATACCTCTAGCTGTCAAATAATAGAAAATAATTAATTAAAAAGAATAATATTCATATTTTTAGAGAAGTAACTATTTATTTCAAGGAATGTCTTTATCTTAATCTATTGTCTACAGTGAGCAAGAGTAATCGTCGTAAACGTAAGAAGCGCTGCAATGGCAAGAAACAGCGACCAAAGAGTTCAGGGAGCCAGTCGAGTGATACTTCAACTACAAGTGAAGTAGCGGATCTTACAGCCGTCTTGCCTCGAGGGACTGTACCTCGAGTTACAAACCAGGAGGGCATTTTTGTAATGGATGATATAGAGTCAACTGATAAGGTGAGAAAATTGCTTACTTGTTCATTATTAGCCACTAATAAGTCCCGTAGTCAGTGGTGTTTGGGTTATGATTTATATATGATTTATGATTATGTTGATTTTTTATTTATTTTTATTTTTTCTCGGTTAAGTTTGGATAAAACCTTAAACTGACATTTAATTTCCTTTGGTAAGGCTTTATTTTTTATTTTATTTTGTGTTTTCGTTAAGTATGTCAGTAGTTTTAGGAATGAGCTATAAGCATTTACCAAAGGAATTACTCGTTCAGTTTAAGGCCTCTTCCTGAATTTCCATTTTCTTTTGGTCACACCAAAGTTTTTGTCCTCTAGTTGCTTGTACAGTACAGTATTTGAAAATCTATATAGCGCCATTATTTCAATTTTCTGTCAGTCTGGTCCAAGCTCGTCTTCTCCCACCACTAACATGGCGCAGTCCACTTCATTGCCGTTGCTGCGTGAAAAATCCCAGGATGAAGTAGTAGTCGAGTGGAGCGGGTCTCTCTCGCGATCAATGGGTCCAGATTTCCATCCCTTCAGTGACACGGACCTTAGTCCTCCCCCAAGGTCAGTGTGCTTAGCTAACCCTCTACTATGTTCAATTAATAAGTTATAAATGCTTCTAACTGTAGTCAATGTGAATAATTATTAATACTTTAGTTAGTACTGTATGTATATATAACTTTAAGACTACAGATCTCATAGGAGAGATTAACTCACTTTTGAAACTTGCTTAAACCCACACTACAGTACATAATTATACTGCACAGAACACAGATCTCATTTGGTTTAAATATGCTAGCAATATATTTATAGCTGAAAAACTTTCTTTAAATTTCACACTTTGGTTCTGCAGCCCTTCCAACTCAAGACCACCAACTCCAATCAAATCTGACACAGAGTATGAGGTAGAAAGACAACGAGAAGATTTTGCTGATTGTTCATCTCAGACAGATGAAAATAAGTGGTGCTGGATGTGGGGAGAATTGCCAACACCACCTCCTAAGACGCCAACACGGATAACCAACTCTAAGTCGGATTCTTCTGCTGGAAAGGTAGAAAATGATAAAATGGGCAAGACCATTAAAGATGAAGGTAATTCTTGTGTACATCATATGTATTTATGTGGTGCTTTATGGTAATCATATTAAGTTTATTTTATAAGGACTTACAATTTCTTCCAACTTGTTGGAGGATACATTATGGTGTTTCCTTGTTTATGTCCTCCATTAAATTTAATCATTTCTGATTAATAACAAGTGACCTATTGGGGATTTGTTAAGGTTAAAATAAATTGATGGTACAGTACTTTAGTTATTAGAAGTATCTTAGATTTGGGAGGCCTAATTGTTACTCACGGTTTGTCTCACATTATTAAGTTATTGAATATTTTTTTTGTGTGTGTCAAAGGCAGGTGTAAACATTGTCTTTAAGAGAAATTAGTTCTGTCAGTGAGCTGTAAGTTACTGTACAGTACAGTATACGTATATAATTAAGGTACCTTCCCTCCCCATCGTAATTTATTGGATCTCTGACACCTACTGTCTGCATTTGAAACAGGACATTGGTGCATATGGTATTACTCAAAGCTTCAGAATGACAGTTTCAGTATCTATAAGACCAAATAAACATTATTGAGGCACCATGTCTCTTAAGTTTAATTGGATCGTGATTGAAAGGGCGTCAAAATTTGCAAGCTGTTAAAGCAAGAGGATTTATTTAGTGGTATTCAGCCAGCTGCTGACTTGAATCTGCTCATCACCAAAATAATGTCATTTGCTTAAATAAATTTTTCTAATGTTATGAATTATGTAAAAGGAACTTTCCTGCTTTTCCTTTGTAGTTATATAAAACAAATTCGTTTTCTCAAAAATGGAAATCCTGCAAGCATCAGAAAACCTTGAAATAGTAGTTTATCAGTGTGGTTATCACTAAATATAAATTATTTTTATCGCATACATACAGCAGTTGTTAGTTTTGAAGTTAATTTAATAATGTGACAAGACCATAGCTACTTAGATTTTTTGCATTAATTGTTTACACGTGTGTAATGTGTATGTTTTTGTCCAGTCATTACAACTGTAGAAATTTATGTTTGGGAAGTAGCTATTTGCCTCTCCCTCTTTCTGATGTTCTTGTGTACAATGTTGTAGCATGTATGGGCTTGTTTCCTCTAGATGATGAGCGATCTGTGTTGAGCAGTATGTTTAGCTTCATGCGGGCCACTAAGAAGGCACGGCACAACCCAGAGAGTGAGGGCATTTACCTTGATGATCTCAACTTGGAAGAACTTGACCCTGAGGTGGCTGCCTTGTATTTTCCTCGTAACTTCAAAGTTCCAGAGAAGCGGGGCTACAACAGCTACTCCACTGGTATGGCTGTGAAGCATTAATAACCATTAGAAATCCACAACACTTCAAATACAAAACTACAGTAGAACAGTAAAACCTGATTTTGCAGATTCACATGTGTAGAATTTGGGTTTATGTGGAAAACTTGCCGAATAAAGGTACACTAGATAGAAAATTTGAAACTCGACTTAAATTAATGTCCCACCACTCACAGCAGCATACCTTGTTTGGTGAGTACTGGTACTACTTCTAACTCATACAGTAACACCACCATTATGACAGTACAGTACTACCCTTTAGTATTTTACTGTAAAAAAAAAAAAAAATTGCATACACTTGAATTTTACAGATGTGGAAAAGGATTTTCCTCGTGTGATCTGCATAAGTGATGTTTTACTGATAAAGTATTTGTGACGTTTTTAGTGTGGTGTAGCTAATGGTTGAATTCTTAACTAATTTTCCAAATTTTGTAAGGCTGAAACTGTATTTAAGAAAATATAATTAGTGGTTATTTGTACCATTATCACTTATATGTTATATTGCTTTATTTTATTGCTCTTCTGTAGATCCTTAGATATTAGCACTGAAGTATTGCTTTTATTTATTAGATATGGAATATTGTATTGAATAATCATCAAGGGGAGTTGAAGGACTAGTGTTGTGTGTTTACAGTACAGTATTGGGTTACCAGAGAGAGGAGTGGATATTGATGTTGCAACTGCAGTTAATTTAGCAACTGTTTCATTCACCATTAAAATATCTGCAAATTCTGCATACAATATTTTGAAATTGAAAAGAATAAGACTGATTTTGACTAATTATGATTTTGTTTAATTAAAGTGTAAGATGATACATTACTGTTGTGCTGAAAAGGGACTAAGGCATGGCATATGTGGTTATGTGCTGTATGTATAGATTAACTAGATTACTGTTGTAAATTAAAGTCTCACAATAGCATCTTGTACTACAGGTGCTCCCAAGGATGAGGATGCAGAGTCTGGTAATGGGCCTTCATTACCCCAGTCACCTCATAGTGTGGAAGGAGCCATTGGTGGCCCCAAGATATGCAGTGACTCAGACTTTGAAGACTCAAGGCATCCCATTTTTGATTATAAGTAAGTTCATTCTGGCTTGACTGAAGTTATATTTCACTAACATCTCACTGATTAGATACAGTTATTTATCTATACCGTAAAAAATACAGTACCCCGGTATTTAGATAATACAGTAATTTTTAATCGACTTTAGTAGAAATTTTCATGTTTATTGATTTGAGTTACATTCATAGAAACTAATTCACTTTTATTTTTAATTATTTTTTTTTATTTTTTAAACTTAGGGGCTACCATGATATCGCCTTCTCACTGTGTGGACGTCTTCATGAGTATGAGGGGAACTTTCCTGAGAGCCTCTTTCTACAGAGTCTTGTAACCTATGATGATTTTTGTGAGAATCCACAAATTCTAGACAATCCTGACCTAGTAGTGAGGTTTGGTGGAAAGTACCTCAACTGGAATGCGGCTTCTCCTCAGATCCTCTCCCTGGTCCTGTTCCAGCGATCAGTCCCACAGGTGTGTGTGTAGGGAATTCTTTTGAAGTGAAAAAATGTTTTGGCAAGAAATTGTGGCATTGATTTTCATAGGAATAAAATTCAGAAAATTATTATATTCATACTCAGTGAGAACACCCTTTAGAAATGGTGGTTTAGCATATCCACATACACTAATTATGCTGTTTCTTAAATAATATTGACCATTGTAGACATATGCACCCAGGGAAAGTTGAGAACAAAGTTTATTTTTTCCCCAGAAATTAGCAGATGAACTTGGCAAGGAACACATGCCCAAGAAGGAAACCAGAAAACGTTCAGAATCAAAGGGTTACTCTTGGTTTTCATCTTGGAGGCGTAATAACCAGACTGAAGACTTAGAAAACAACAAGGATGCCAAGAACGATTCTGAGAAAAACGTAACCTCTGACGGTACTATGGAGGTAAGAACACCTTGAGGCTTACAGAATGATTAGTACATATTGTGGAGTTATGGTGATGGTACAACTGAGGTTTCCTTTATACACTATAAATACTTTGATAGGATTTAAGACTAGTTAAGAAGTGATGAAAAGGCCTAAGGGTAGTACAGAAGAAGGATTATTTTAGTATACCTTAAATATTATATGATACAGTACAGTACTTAATTAAAGATTTGGTGATTATTTTTATAGTAACATTATGACCAAAGGAAATTAGTGTGTGTTTGTGAAGAATGTACTGTATCATTCTTCTAAGCTTTTTTGTTATGTTTACTGCTGAGTAGACAAAAATGAGCACATAGTTATTCCTTTGTTAGTTATCATTCATTGTTACTGGACTTGTGTAGTCTGTATGTTATTCAGCGGTCCTCCCTTCCACTGGTCTGATTGGGTGATTGGGGAAATAAAATGTTTCAAATACATACAGGTGTTGGTGAATGAGTCGGGAAGTGTGTGTAGTAGACAGTTGACTGTGAATATGAAGGAAAGTTAAGTGATGAAGATTAATAAATAAATAAATAAGTAAATAAGGGAGACTAAGAAGTAAATATTGGCTCAAGTGAAAATAAAATAGTGGAAGTAGAGAAGAATGTTTCTGATACAGTATCGAGAAGTGGATGTATTTACAGTTGTAATAATGAGACTTAGAGCACAGAGAAACAGAAATAAAAAAGAAATGTGATATATAGAATGAGAAATATAAGAGAGAGGTGGCAGAGATGGGTATGAACGGGAGTGGAGGAGTTGACATTATTATATAGGTGTAAAGCATAGACTTGGAATGCATAGAGGAAGGAGCATATTAGGAGCAACGTAAGTGACATGATTGAGAGCAACGTAGGCAGGGCAAATAGAAGGTAAAGAAAAATAAAATCAACAATAAGAGGTCAAAGCTACAGTCAGACACACCAGATTTGGGGCTTCTGGAAGAGAGATGCCATGACAGAACATGTCTTTTACATTAGTTATAATAAATGACTGAATGAAGGGGGAAGGTTTGTGTGTGTATTTACTCATAACCAGCTACCCACCATTATGAAGAAAGGCTTGAAAGAGTAACACACTCACACACATACAAATTTCAATGTCTGTTTGGTTAACTGCATGATGTTATTTGATAATATTGTGCAATAGATGTGATGATCAACAATTTGTTCTATAGCAGTAATTGTCCGTCAACCTGTGTTTCCTGTCATATACAACACGAATCATTGGGCATCCTGATATGCCTTCAACTCAAACTTGGTCATTTCCTACTAATTCCAGACTACCCAACTATGTATCCAGAATCTTCTTCTCCCAAGATTTTGCAATCTTGAGGTATTTGTATCATATTTCCATTTACATGTACTGTACATTACACATCTTCCCTGTCTCACTCCAAGTCTTTTTTGTTTTATTGAATTACAAGTTAAAAACATTTATGTATTATAATAAAATTGCTTTCTAATGGTAACATTATTTGACTTTAGAACTGCATGTATCCCTTATCTTGAGATCATTTTTTCATGGCATGTCTTATTGATTCTGTCCTTCATAGCTCCACCAAGGAACTCCAACCTCAGGATCAGAAGGAATCACCAATATCTCTGATTCCAACGTTATTGAAGTGACTGCAGCCGAGACACAAACCAGTTTACCCGGAACTCCTAGGAAGAAGGGAGTTCACAGTCACAAACCAGGAACAGATTCGTCAGAGTCCGAGGACCTAGAAGATGGAAAGGAGAGAAAATTCCACGGAGAACGTTTCAAGAAGAGTTTAAGGCTGTCCTCTGACCAGATTGTAAGTTTACCGAGTCATTACAGAGCAAACTATGAATAGTATTTTTGAACACACATGTGTGTAATCAAAAAGACAAAAGGAAGCAAGAATGAAATAATGTTGGAACTCTTGTTACTATTAGTACAGGGGTTAGGAGTGAGTGAGAGCAAGTGCATGTAGTGTACAGTACAGTATTGTACTCCTCCTTCCCTGCTGTAGATATACCTGTATAATAGTCCTTTTTAGAATGAGTGGAAAATCGTTTGTCACTGTAAGAATGAGTATACAGATAAGAATGTACTGTTATTTAATGGTACAGTATTTTTTTTTTTTGCTTTAAGATTACAGTATTGTCTTGAAAATTTAGGGTCAAGAAATGTTTTTAATTTTGAAAAGATTTTCCATGTTAAAGAAGACTTGGAGTTTTAAATTGTCATCTTGAAATTTCCCTACCAGACCCAACTAAACCTTCGGGAGGGTAGCAACGAGGCACTCTTCTCGGTAACAACAGCTTACCAAGGAACCACTCGCTGCAAGTGTCACATCTTCTTGTGGAATTTCAAGGATAAGATTGTTGTGTCAGATATTGATGGCACCATCACCAAGTCAGATGTGTTGGGTCATCTTTTACCAATCCTGGGTAAAGATTGGGCCCAAAGTGGTGTTGCTCAACTCTTCACAAAGATTAAGAACAATGGTTATCACTTCCTCTACCTCTCAGCCAGGGCTATAGGTGAGCATCTTTTTATCTGTACTTCCTCTCAGAGGTAAGATTTATTTTTGTCAGTCAAAATATATTAGGAAGACATTTTTCCCCTCTCATCTTGTGGTAAATCTGTGCATAAATGAAATTCTATATCTCCATAACTTTATTTTCAATATCCCGTGTATTTGTTTTCTGAAACAAAACTGATGCTGTCTTACTTTTTTGAAGTAAGTAGCAAATGCTTATCATCCACAGTAGTCATATGAGCCTGCAGATTGATAGGTACTGGTGGATGTTTTAAGCATAACTTTTGAATCTTGGACAGTGAAGTCTGGAGATAATGGTGACATATTTGAGGAATGTTTCTATGTCACTTGCTTTTAAAACAAAAGTGATGTAGATGATGTTAGACATACGTATAGTACTAATTGAACCCTTACAGTACTTGTATATTTAGTGTTTCAATACCTAACAAGCATTCATGCCTATGAAACCATCACTGCCTACCTCCAAGATCACCCCTCATGGTCACACAGTCCTGTTAACTGTGAATTTATTTAGGGTTAATACCAAATCATTTTCATTCATTAACAAATTGCCACTGTAGGCAGCATCTAGAAGTGTCCACCAGCATCTTGCCCTGTGTGATACTATGATGAGACATTTGCACAATTGCTTATTCTTATTTGTGTTCCATAGTTATATTTACTCAATAATATTATACCCACTTTATATCACGTAAAAAATGTGTTCCTTAATACATTTGTCACATTATAGGAGAATCAACTGTAGTGTAGTTTTGGGTTTTATCTTGAATATATTGAATTGTATTGTTGATTTTTGCAGGTCAAGCACGCATTACCCGTGATTATCTACGATCCATCAAACAGGGTGATCTCTCATTACCTGACGGTCCTCTTCTTTTGAACCCAACCTCATTAGTTCAAGCCTTCCACCGTGAAGTCATTGAGAAGAAGCCAGAAGAATTTAAGAAATCATGTTTGAGAGATATTCAGGCTCTTTATCCCTCAGATAAAAATCCATTTTATTCTGGATATGGAAACAAAATCAACGTAAGGAGAAAGTTTATTTTGCAATATTATCACTACAAAATCATATAACTGGGTTAGAAGTTAAGTTGTTTCATTCACTGTGTGAACAAAGTGTTGAGAAAAGTCTTATGTAATTGGAATTAACTTGTGTTTTGTTTTCATCTATTATTCATACATAAATTAGTGATAACTGACCCCTTACAGGATGTTTGGGCATATCGAGCTGTAGGGATTCCAATTTCTCGAATCTTCACGATTAATCATCGAGGTGAACTGAAGCACGAGCTCACACAGACATTCCAGTCCTCGTAAGTATTGCAACATGATTTTTTGTTTTAGATTATAGCATATTTCCTCTTGGATACTCTATTATTCTTAAAGAAACTCTAGTAAATATCTTTAATAAATTATGAGTTGGTCAGTACGAGTCACTCTTAAAGAAAAAGACATATCGGAAGAGTAACTCCGCCAGAAATAAGAAAGAGTGTCGTCCCAGAAGAAAGTAATATGTAAATATATGTATTGTTTGTGTACTGTACTGTGTAGTATATCAACACTCTAAGAATTGTATTTGTATCATATTTTTGTTAATACAAATTGGTTCATATTTAATAGTGAATGTTTCTCATATTCATGGTAATTATAGTGCTGCTGTTGTGGTGTTCAGTGAAGATATCTCACCTCCTTTTACCTCTTTATATATATAGGTATAATGGTTGTCTTCTATATTTAAATCTATGCACTTTTGACTTCTATTGAATTTTTGTTGATCATGACATTGGAGTGGTTTTATTTTGTTAGCATATTTTTGTCTGGAATTTCCTCTTCTGGAGTTTCAAACCATCATTATATTGCGGGTGGTGTTAGGTCTTCATGTTAGGTGAAGGTTTTAGTTCTATACAGGATATGGGTTAGTGTACTTTGTAGGCCTAACTTTCTGATTTATTCTATGCCAATGCAAGAAATAGCTCGTAAGTGATATTGACAGATTTATAAGAATAAAGAGAAAGCTTTATAATTATTATTGAGGAGGCCTTGTAAATACTACTGTTTCAAGTTTGTTGTTGTGTAACTCCAATTAAGATTATTCTTTGGTAAAACAAAACAAAAACAGAGTTGTACCTTTCCTCTTTGCCACTTTTTATTAAGATTCAGTGTTGATGGGAATGAGATTCAAAGAAGTTAGAAAAAGATGATAAAAGAATTATTAATTGGGGAAAAAGAATGTCTGAAAGATTTAAAGAATGATTGAGATCAATGTGTTTTGTGTAAGTGAGGGTGAAGTCAGTGGAATAGAGGAGAAATGGGAGCATTGTGAAGAAAATCTGTCCTAAAATTTCTAACACTGCATTTGTGGGCACATGAAAATGATGATAAGAAATAAGAAAAGGGGGCATTGGATGAGTTGCTGGAACTGTTAATTAAGAAGTAGAGAAGTGTATGTGAGTGCCATTTGCAGGAAGCTGAGGGGTCATGGGACTAGTTATAGGTGGAATATGAAAGTGAAAGAGGAGATTTGTTTTAAACTAAAGAGGTGGTGTTTGGAGGGGGGGAGGTGTTGAAGAGCTGGTGGGAGAGAGAAGCAGAGCCGTTCTGTAGGTTACCAGTCAGGATATGGTGAGGGAATGGTGCTGCTGCGGGTGGGGATGTTGAGGGTTGCCGTTTATGCATAGCAGGGAGGGGTACTGAGAAAACGGCAGAAAGCGTGTATAATTCCCCCGTGTGGAACAGGGCTGAGGAAAAACGTGTAGGGATTATAGGAGAAGGGGTCTGTTTAGTCTGTAAAGAAAGGTATTTGGCAAAATCATTCCTAAGAACACAGTTGTAAAAGGAAATGGTGCTCTGGGGAAGATTAATATGGATTCAGGATAGAGGTATTTGTGGGTAAAGTACAGTACAGTATTTGCATTGAGGAACATGAATGAAAAGTTTTTGGAAAAGCAAATGAATTGTTTGTGATAGTCATGGATCTTATCATTATCACTTTTACGGCCATTTTCCACACTTGCATAAGTTAGGCTTGATTACTTGATGGTAGTCTCACTCATCATGGGCTTATATCTTAGGTCATTTCTCACAACATCTCTCTTCCACATTTTAATCTCATGCATCTCTTGACCCTATTGGTCTCCTTCATTCTCTCCATATGCCTGAGCATCTTAAACTATCTCTTTGCTAAACCTCCAATACTCTCAATATCCAGCCACTCTATTATTTCTGAACAATGATTCCTATCTTTCAACATCACTCATTCACCTCACCAGTCTCATTTCAGCTCTCAAGCATATGCATGTCATCCTCTTTAACTGTCTGCTTCACTGCCATACAGCAACACACAGTACTTCTCACACTGGATACCTACAACTTTCCTTTCAAATGATGAGTCCTCCTGTTACTTATAAGGCCACAGCTAGAGCTTCAGCACCACCTTCAGCCCTAATCAGGTCACCCAGTGGTGAAACTCAGCTTGATCCATGGATCCATGGCTACAGTATATCCCATGTCAAGCTTTTCCAGCCTTGCTAATGCCACACGCTTACCTATACAGTACATACAATATACTGAAAGGCAGCAACATCCTACAGTCTGGTATTTACACTACTGGAAGTCTTGTATGCTCACCTTCAACATTTACTGTCCATCATCAAATTACTGCCAATGCTCTTACAGACAACATATGGTCATTTTTCACTTTCCATCACAGGTTCTTCATCCACAACACATTCTCTGAGGTCCTTTTACTTCATTCCTTCCTTCCATTTCTTCAACTTCACCACCACTATCTCTAGAATGCTATCAACACTTATAGTTATCATCATAGAACTACTCCCAGGGCAAACCAGTCCTGAAGTTTTTGATAGTGTCACTAATGCCAGAAGGGGGATCTAGACACCTTTAATGGATCCTTTCTCGAACCTTAAATTCCTCTTTCCTTGTCATTTACTCTCTCAGTTCTTGAGCCTTCAGAATATGCCTTAACTACTTGTACAAGATACTCCTTGACATCTAACTATTTTGCCCACTGCATTACCTTGTGGCACCCTGTTGAGTGCCTTCTTTAAATCTACATATACAAGGTAGTTACTGTACAGCTTTCTCTCCTTCCCTAATACTGTACTTTATCTCTTTTAGTTGCCTGGCCAGAGGTATTTCTTTTAACTCTTTCTATCTGGTATTTCAGTAGATAATGTCCACTCTCTCACTTATCAATTTCTCAATCATTTACCGCAACTTTGATAACCTGATCTAACAGCTCCAAGCCCCTGAAATTTCCACGATCAAGTGCATCACCTTGTCCCTTGTGAGTATTAAAAATAGTGTAAAGCTCTTCATTGAACGTAATTGCATTAATCATTTCAGTCGCCAACATTATGCATTGGTGTAAAAGCAGTGTGGGAGATATTGAAATTTTTTGAGGTGAATGAGAAATTATTAAATGGCACCAAAGAGTTTTTTTTAATAAGAGAAACAGTGATACACATCAATATGCCAGGAAGAGTGAAATTGGCTTCAGTGAAAATAGGTCTGTGTTGAGGATCTGAAATTTTACCATGGTTATTGAATATTTTCATGATTAGTAAGAAAGGAAGAAGCAAAAGTACTGTACTGAAAAGAGCTAACAGTTTGGCAAATAAGAATACAATGGGAGGTGAATCGGCTGCTGTTTGTAGATGATAGTGTCCTTGTGAGTGATTTAGATAAGTGGTGAATGACTAGGAATGTATGATCCAGTGTGAACAAAAATTGATATAGCCTTAATTGATATAACTGTATCTTTGTGGCTTCTATTGGTTCTGGTTCTCTGAAATATTGATTACAGAGTGAGATATTCATATTCTGACCTCACATCTGTTATCTGGCTATAAGAGTTGCATGAAAACACAACCATGTATTATCAGGTTGACTAGTTTTGTGGGTGATCAATAGTGAGCTTGTGAACAAATTCGGAAAGAAAATATAGATTCACTTCTTTCAGGATATGGGTAATATCTGGCTGATTTGATTACCAGAATTTAAGGTTACTGAACAGTCCATATTTGTATATTAAGTATATGTTTAACACCTGTAAATAAGGAGGAAAAAACATGTTACTTTGTTATCTAAATGTGAAAAAAGTAGTCTGTTTAAAATTGAAAGGAAATGTTGTCAAGGATTCAAAGTTATTGTATTCTCAAGCTTGATCTTTCTGAAAGGGCCGGCACAATTCCTTGACTAGTTACTCTGATGAACAACTGAGGTTTCTTTGCATGTACCGTACTTCTGTGATTTTTTCCCTGTTAATTTTAGTACAAAACTAAGAATGTTATGAATATATTGTTTCATGTAGGTAACTTGCATGATGTTTTAATGTATACAATATATGTTTAATATTGTTTTCTTCTCTGATATGATATATATTTTTTATTTCTTACTTTATTTATTTATTTTAAAGGAGGCAGTGCAATATACAGTACATTAAATGCTTTAGTCCAATTTGCTTTTCTTCCATATTTGTCAGTAAAGCAGCATGCAATTGTGATACTGTAGCACTTTTCTTGTACTGTATTGGTGTTGTTAACTTCTTGCCGTTTGTTTTTGCAGTTACATTCGACAAAGCACAGTAGTTGATGAAACTTTCCCACCTATTGAAAAGGCAATGGTCCCTCAAAATATTGATTTGGTATACAGTGATAGTGACTATGAATATAACGGCAGCAGTGACGATGTTTCCACTGATAGTGTGGACAGTGACTGGTAGGGTCATCCACCAGATTAGTCACTGCCACTTGACTCATTCAAAGAGAAAATTAGAGAATGTGAAAATTATTTGAATGTCATGTATATACCTCAGAGTGTGCAGTATACTTGATGAAGCTTTTATATGGTTACAATTGGGACCTAATGGTGATGGGAGATGAATTCCAGAATCCGACCTTGCTTGAGGTTAATGAAGTCCAAGTTATGGGTCTGCATCTGTGTAGACTTTGATCAATAGGGTAAGCAACTGATGTGTGGTGCAATCCATTACTCAGGCAGTATATATATATACTTGAGGAGCTTGCTTACATTGCATCCTAATATAATTTGTACAAGATTATTACCCTGAGCTCTACATATTCCTTCATACTTACAGTCTGCTAACTTATTTGAAGGCATATCTATGTATGAAGGTTGTTCAGTAAGTAATAAGAGAGGTTGTATAGAATAAAACAAAGACAAATGAATTCAGATTCTCAAAAGTACTCCCTGGCCTTTGAGAGGAACCATTATTTAATAGCACTGTATTTTGAGTAGCAGACCCTACCCACCAGGGTGTAGTATATGTCAACTCAATACTGTAGCCTAGACATTATTTTTTAAGGGGGGGTGAAAGTGCGAGAACCGAGTCAGTTTATTCCTGGGGATAGGCCATCATCTCAAGTGTTAAATTCATCAATAGTTTCATTGCAAACATGACTTGATAGATAGGGGAAGGGTACTGTATATAGTCTTGGTGAAGGATTCATCCATTGTTGATGAACTTGGAGGGTTTATCTTCAAGTTTTCTCTGCAGCTAGTATGTTTTCTCATGGCCATTGTAATTGAATAGTCTATTCTTTAGGTATGCATCCCTGTCCTCCTTTTTACCCCAATAAAGACGAGATGAAACACTTTACCAGTGCTGTAAATTAGTTGCATTTTGGTGGTAGGGATTCTTCAAGTGCATTCTGTTTTGTACCACCCAAATGTTCTTACTTGAGACATATTTCCATTTTGATCTGTTTGTTGGATCATATCATGATTTTCTGTTGTGGTTTACTAAGCTACAGTACCAGAAAAATTTAATGGCCATCCTTTGTTCAGTTTGCAAATCTATGATGGGTAGCCAATACCACTTACAGCAAATGTGATGTTGAAACAATCACATAATTCACTGATTTGTCCATTCAAGCTTGAAATGCTGAGCCTAAAATTATGGTCTCATTACTTATTGAACAACCTTCAAACTAATTGGTCTCACTGCTGGTTATTTGATACTTACTTATGCTCTATAACCAGCAAGTTGGTTTAACTGACTTTCTCAGCATTTTCTTAGTCATATGTTCATTACTTGAACTTCATGGCTCATAAATGAAAGCTAGGATAACAGCTGGATGTTGATCAAGGTGTATAATGTTGGACAAGTGTGAAAAGTGAGTCATTACTTCAGATGCTGAGATTTTTATTGCATAAGCTTAAAAGGGTAACTGTGTGACCAATCTGTAAACCCTCTCCTATATTAATGTTGACTAATTAAACACTCTTACTTGCCCTAAGCATGAACTGTTAAGGTGTAAGGCTGTGGGAGGTACAGTATTAATCTCTTGCCCAGAGCATGAATTCTTAAGGTGTGAGACTGGGGAGGTATTAAACTAATTCACTAAATGCCAATACATTTTGTTATGTGAGTGCATGTGCATCTTGAATAGTACAGTACTCTACTGTACTGTAACTGTTGGTTAACAAATTATTCTTTTATATCCCCAGAAAATTCAAAAAGTATTTTAAGGTCTAAAGAATGGTGAAATATTTTAATTTCAGATGGATTAATCTGGTCGAGATTTGCCCTCTCTGTCTGTTACTTTGTTACTTTGACATTTACCAACTTTCAATTTTCAAATCACCCTGTTGGATCACCTTGAAGTTATGTGTGTCATAGGCTGATACCGGGTATTAACAAAGTATGGGACATATTTTATTTTTTTGAGCTCAAGGGAAATATTTGCTCTATAAAAAGAAAATCCTTGATATCCAGATGAGTATGTGGTTGCTTCCATTGCTTTTGTTTATCAGAGAGTATTATTCAGAATAACATAGGCCAGTGTTTTTTATATTTTTTCCAATATGGAACTTGTAAGCTTTTAGAAGTAATATATATACAGTATATATATATATATATATATATCAGACTGTTAGTGTGGATGAATCACATTTCTGTTTTTTTAGGTTTAATTACACCTAATTCTCAATTTAATTTTATTGTTTATTTATTATTGTTCTATATGGAAAAATTATTTGCTTTTAGATATTTGTGATCTTTAGTACCGGTAGTTGAAGCTTAATGTTTAGCAGAGCACTCATAATTAAAATGGGAATAGGGATCTTTGATGTACTGGTAGATGGAAATAAATTAATTCTTAAGTGGATAAGAAATTGCAGTTATGAATATACTGCTGGGACATAACAAAAAGTGATTGATAATCAGACTCCATGGTGTGTACGTGTGTTACTCAGCTACCATGAATAATAGAATACTAGTCTGCTCATCTTCTAATTGATCCAGACAAAATAATTCACTCCTAAAAATTCTGGACAAAAAATTATATCCCAAAGACTTTAGACAAAGAGTTTGGTTATAATTAGGTTTTTTCCTTATAATTCATATTGAAAAAGAACCACCTCATGAAATGTTCCCCATATGTCATAGTTGTTGATGCAAAGTTGACAAACTTAGCTAATGTATTCAACAACAACCACTGATCATTCCTGGAGATATCTCTCGAGAAATAATGTTGTAGGAGTGTCTGTTTTAGACATATAGTGAGTAGAAAGATGCCTTGTGTAAGGGGCAGCATTGCAGTTTGGACACACTTTCCAACCAGAAAGTAAGTTTGTCAACCAATTTTTTGTAATTATTACATATGGTTGTGTTCCTTAAACATGTCAGTGTGGATATATCTCCTGCTTAAGTGTTTAAGTTTTACTACAGAGGGAAAGGATGTTAGTGAGTGTATATTTATACTCTTTTTCCCATCCTTTGTTGATGGTGTCATTATCTCGGTTTCATAAGAAAAAATGACCCCTATCCTCCACCAGTTCAGGAGGTTCCCTGTTGGTGTCATGACCTCAATATGAAAAGAGCCATTATTTGCTCTCCTCCCCCTGACCATCTGCTGATATCAAACAGCATGGATCACTGCTCTTTTTACAAAGCAAACTGTAAGAAGTAAAAATACACTGTCTGGCATATGTTTACGTCCTGCACCAACACAAGAATGTAAGATTCTTCATTACTTTTAAGTTGATATAATAGAGTGAATTTTTTGATTGATGAAAATACTGTAATAGCTGGTTTGCAGTTTTGTAGAAGTGAAAGGTTTCCTTATTTAGTCATTTGCAAGGCGAAACTTTTAATAGATGCCAGGGATTTTACCAACAAACTGCTTTGTACTTGGATTGTTTTATGTACATTTGGTTGTTTTGTAAATGTTTCAAACACATATCCAAAGGTAATCATAATTCACAGTGCAGTGCAGTACACTACAGTACAGTATAACAATAACCTAACCCAGTTTAAAAATACACTACTAATAAGTTATAGTAAGTACGTAGATAGATTTTTATTTTTATTTTTGTGTACAAAAATGACCCACAACTTGTGTACAAAGTGATTGTGATTCCCATATATGAATCTACCTGTTTGCAAAATGATCAGCACCTGAGTGGTTTATTCATTCCATTTTATAATGGGGAATGTCATCTAAGCAGCCTTGATGGCAGTTGTCAGTTTCTGTAGGAGTAATTATTGACAGTATTAGATAAAGGAAAAACAATGAAATTTATATAAGAGATTTATCATTCCTTACAGGGTTTTTAGATTTAAAATTCCAACTTATCATTTCGTACTTTATGGTTGAAAAATTATTACAGTATAATTATTATTTTGTATAAATGAGGCTTGAGATACAGATAAGTGTCCTCATTAACTGCAGACGTTGTAGGGGAAAATAAAGAGAGAGAGGAATAGTGATATATTTTCTATATATACCGTATACATGTATACTGTATATGTATACAGTATATATATAGAGTATACACGGTAGAAGATGACTTGGTTTTTGAAGATGAACATGATGTGGTTGATTAGGAAAACTGGAGTAAGTTGACAGGTTTAGCAGTAGAGGAAAGAACCAAACATAACAACACCTTCAGTTTACCAACCGCTTCACAGTTATTGTGAGACAAAGCAGCTTCTCGAGCTGTACTGTACGTGTTGCCTACACAATGGCATGTTCATACAAGCATATTTGGTGTTTGATTTGAAATATTGTTAAGTGCATCCAGTATAAGCAATTCCCATTTAAGTAATAAAATGAAAATAAACCAGCCTGGCCTTCAAGAATATCAGTACAGTACTTTAATTGACTGTCCAAACCTCGGAGAGTAAAATGCTTAAGTTTACTGTAAACCCAATTCCAATTCTAGAATAGCAAATTGACCTTGGTACCCGTGATGTCTCAAAGTATAATTTACATCATGGGTATAGAGAAAGTAGTAAGTACAGTACTGTATGTAGTTTGATAATTTTGGTAATGAAAAATCATCCAGTGCTGATCTTGAGCAGTGTGATATACTGTACTGTACAGGATTTGTGTATTTTTGAGGAGTTGAATCAATGTGCATATAAATAATTTAAGAAAAGATATTTAATATAACAAAAGAAGAATAGATATTGCTAAAGAGCAGAATGTGATATACGTACTGTATTATATTGATATAAAAGTTTTTATGGAGAATCTTTTGTCACTGGAACTGCCCTAAAATTTTTATAACCTCTTCTCTTTTGACAGATACTCCAACCTAAGTGACATTTCCAACCACATGTTCCCCCCAGTGGCTCACCAGGAGACTCTGGGAGAGTACTCCTCTCTCCAGTATTGGCGGCCCCGTATGCCAGATGTATCTGATGAAATAGAAGCTGTCCTTGCCCAAGAAAGAGGAAAATAACTTCCTTCAAGCTGTAGCTGAATATTTTTAAATAATTGTTGGTAAGAATTTGTTTGTGTTGCCACTGCCAAAAACTTAATGAACCAGATTTCTGGTTTTTGGATGGTTAATCTTTATAACCTTTTTGGTTGTACAAAATGAGGCAGCTGTGTCCTATGGACTTTTTATTTTTTTATTTTTATTTTTTTTCTCTCATTATTGTTTCCTATAAATAACATATTTTTTATTGCAGTAGTTATAAAACATACTTGGTGTCATTAATATTCTTATACAGTAGAGCTTTATCTTTTTTCTGTAGACAAAACAGGTTACGGGCCTTAGAAGACGGAGTTGCTTGCTTCAAACATTCCAAAGAAATGGAGCCTGTTTATCCCTGAAGAAAAAATTCATCTTAAGAGAAGACAATGGACTTGGTTGTATTTGCTGATTACTCAACAATAGCTAGAATTGATTCTTTTTTATAATGTACACTAAAACATTTGTTTTAATGAATGTAGTACAGTATGCATTATCATTTCTCAAAAAATTAAGATTTGTGCAGGAGGAATTACAATTGACATCAGTGCATTTTACAAAGTAAATGAATGTTATTGTAATTAAATTTGATTCAAATAATGGCACTTTCCTATTTCATGGAGCTACTCACCTCAGGGACTGATGTTAAGTTAATGTGACCTGAAATGTGTTTTGAATAATAGTCATTATTCTATTAAGGTACAGTACTGTAATCTGAGAAGAAATGTGAGTATGAGCCAGATTGAACATTGTTTAGCCAGAATGGTAAATGATGGGTATAGTAAATGGTAGGAATTTTAAGAAAAACCCATTCAAACTTGTTTGACTGCCATTCTTTACACATTTTTTTTTAAGGAATTGTGAAATCAGTGTGACTCAAATAAGCAGATGAAGTGCTGAATATACAAGGCATAAAGCCTTCATCTAGGTAAAACTTAAGTATTACTGAAAGGAGATCCATCTCATCATTTGGCCCATTGTGTTAATCGCTTGTGATGGCATGGGTAATGAATAATATGACTTCTCCATAAAAAAACAAATAGCAGCATTAACACACAGGCTGTCAGAAATAGTAAGATTGAAGTAAAAGGAAATTGTCAGCCCACAGTTTGGATAAGACATCAATTGTCTAACTTTGAAGTACAGTACTTGTACAGTACTGTATGTATTTCACTTTTTCAAGTTGTGGCAGCACAATATTCCTCTCAATAAACTACCTTACTGTTCAAATAAATAACAATTATTTGTTATTCAGATTGGAAATAAGAAGTGATTTGCTGTTAGCTGAAAAAAGGAGCAATCATTTGTATGGTAAGGTATATCATTTCCATTCAAAATGAGTTTCATCTTGGGTACAGTCCTAGAAATCAGTATTTGTTAAGTTATTTTCAATAAATTAAGGTTAAGTTTAGAATTCTGCATATCATTTCAGTGTATGTAGTTCAGGGAATTATCATTATATATTTATTTTTTGTACAGTTATATGTTATGTCATCTGTATCAATAATACATTTCATTTCACCCATAGTTTGAAGTTTTAAGTTTCAAACATTCATGGCCTCTATCTGTGATGTTCTTTTTCATTTATGTGTAACAATTTACCTGTGTATTGTTTGGTTTTAATATCTTAAATTTATGAACTTCCTTATAGCAACCTAACTCCATTCCCATCTATATGGAGTGCTGCAGGTTCTTTTACATTCATTCAATTTAAAGAAAACCATATTTAAGAATATGTTTGTTATTGCTAAGAGCCCATTCGTAAGAATTTGACATTGATTATACTGTATAAACATCATCTGTGATTTATATGCAGTCAGAGACGTCTAAGTCGTTCCTGGAAAGTTGTAGTTGGTCGTGTGTGATAGGATCCTTGTAGTGCAGTCAACTGTGGTCTGTTGAACACACCCACCAAGGTGCTGTAGCTAACTTGACCTGTTACTTGGCACTAAGTCCTGTTGGTGAATGTTTATGAGGCCAGTCACCATTTCTTACAAGTTAAAGATTTTTGTCATTATCTCTGTTTACATGGATGTTTCAACAAGAGTTTGGTGGCATTTCTTTGAAACCAGTGTTTTTCAATACTGAAGATGTATTCTGAATAATTGGTCTTCTTAAAACTACCTTGTTCAATGATATGGAATTTATGGCACTAATTTAGAAGTGTTGAATGAATCCATTAATATATAGATGTGTTCTGTGTGAGTTGTCTTTTGGCAGTTAAGAAGTTAAGGACCCTCATTAAAAGTGTAACATTACAAAAGGATTTATTGGGTTACATTCAGTTATTCTGTTTTCCTGTAGAATTTAAATACCGGTATTAGTACATTTTTAATAATTCTAAAAATGTTTAATGTGATGAATATTGAATAACATTGAACTTTTTGGCAAGATGAAGGAAGAAAATGGAAGTTCTGTAATGAGATGCATATTTAGCTTAAGCCATAATAATAGATTTGTTGATTCCTCAAAAGAGTAACTTTTATGCCAGCAAATATATTTAAAGAACTAAACTTTGCCAGAAATAGTCTCCATGTTATGTGATAATTTATAGTGAGCTTATTATTATTATTATTTTTTTTAATTTCATATTGACCAACAACTTCTGCATTAAACTGTATTGAAAATTTCATGTTCTTTAAGGGGTATGAAATATGTGATTTATAACGTAAAATAGAGCAATGTGTGCTATTACCTGAACCATAGACCAACGTAACCAGTGATATCTTGGATTCTTTTCAATGTGGAATTTTTTGTTGCATATGTTTTTGTGTGCGTCTTTTGTACAAAACTTTTTGCTTGTATCAGGCATTTTTAGGTTAATTTTTGCTAGGTAATATTTAATTTCTTGAGTTGATGAATCGTTCTCTCGATTTCAACTGTGGAAGCACAGAAAATGTATATTTTTTCCTGTATTAGCAATACCTTTTATGTGGTTCTTGGAAATAACAGAACCATGTAGGCTAATTGCCATTTTCCAAAACAATTGTAAAACAAGAGGAACATTGTTACATTTCATGTTAGTTTTCATATATGTGTATGTTATGAATGGCATTTATACTCATGAAGCTGTACAGTGTAACTAATGTCTTGTCCCTCCACTTTGTTTAATACTGTACCAGAATAATTAGACCACCTTTTTGTTTCCAGTCTTAGTCTCATAAATTATGTTAGGAAGCTAATACTCAAAGGGTTGAAAGATCATATGTGTCATTAGTGAGTTTTTCGTCTTTTCATATTTCGATATATCCTTGTTTGATGATGTGCATAGACTGGTCATCCCACTCATGTGTTCTGTGTAGCATTCCTTTTACCACACTACCAAAAGTTTAGAAGTATTATGCTTTACTTGTGCTTAGTGATGATGAAAGTCATGTAAGTAGGTTTGCAGGCTTGAGCTGTCTCATAACATCAAAAGATAGACATTTGGGTGTTGCAAAGGATTTAAGATACTTGTATATTGGCACTCGTAAATGCAAAAGAAAATGAAGAACTAGATGAGTAAACAGCTTTTAATTTATTTGTGAGATAATAAGTCATCTTTGATTTAGATGCTCTTGAGCAATGTAAGGTTTTCTTGTGACTTACTGTTCAACATAGTCATAGCATCTTCAATAAAACTGCTGTTATTATAATTATATTTTTGTTGAAATTAGTGACTCGTGCCATTGTGTATTTGTATTAAATTTGTAAGTGGCATTTGAGAAGTGAACACGCACCTCTGTAGAGCGAGATCCTCATATTACTATTGGTAGTCATACCTTTGGCTCCATTCACTGCATTTTCCTCTACACTACTTAGCATTGCTATTACTTGCATTTCAGTACTTTAAATCCTCAAATGTTCACGCTTCTTTAAAAAAGTTCATGTAGTGACTGCCTTGAAGATTTAGCCCTAGGGCCTTTATTCTTCGTGCTTGTTTTATTTGCCATCTTGTGATAATGCGCTCACTGGAATAAATTATAAAAGTTGAAAAGTTATTTAATTTTACAATTCATATATTACCTGTACTGTTCTGTATACCTCCACTGCTCAAAATATTGAAGTATTATTTTTTTTTAAACAAACACCAAAAGAAATAATGCTTCTACTAACAAATATAGCTCTTAACTCCAAAAGTACTTGGGCTAGCAACATTCCCAATAATCAAGCAAAGACCCTTTTCTAATATAGTTTCACAACCGAGATCAAACTTAGGTCAGTATGTAAATTCATTAAGGAGAAATAAAATTCATCACAAATAGAGAGAAAGGCAGCATTGCTCTTACATATACTGCTGAGTATTCCTTGTCATGGAGAACTTTGACTAAGGTGACATCGTCTGGAGTAATGAAACCACATCAAATGACCTTAATAAACCTGCTCTTTTTATAGAAACTCAGAGAAAATTTTCTATTCCATGTTTAAGATCTGATATACTACAAAGGGGAACAGACATCCAAACCGACGGACCTCATCATAGTTAACGAGGAGAATATAGTGGCCAAGTTGGAACATGCCGCTGTTGATACCAGTCCTTGTGTGACACTATTCTTCAGCTTTAACTGTAACTCGGTTCATGATAAAAGCAGGCCGCCAAGGTTGAAATATTGCAAGAGCAATTATGATATGAGGAGGGAGATGAGGGATATTCACTAACCTGATTCACTGAGATACAAAATGCATATACTACAACTGAATATCATAGCTTGTAAAGTGAACCATTTAATTGATAAATATATACCCAAGATCAAATTCATTGGCCCCAGGAGTGAAAACAGGCCAATATGTGCAAAGATTTTTTTGTTGTGCAGACAGGCCTATATGGCTTACTGCAGTTATCGTATTTTCTTATGTTTTTAAATTGACACATTTCAAAGTATAAACCGTCATAAAATATTACAATTAAGCTTCTAGCTAGAGTAGACAATGCTTATTACATGTGTTCATATGATATAATGCACTACATAATATTTACACAAAATTATTATAATTACAAAATCAAGGCTCCTACTACACCAAATTTAGCAGGAAATTTGGTGGATTTTTAGAACAGGTTTAGCAGGGTTTTGGGTAGTTTTCTGCTAGAATTCAGCGGGTTGGCAAAATTTGACCTGAGGTTGATAGCACTGCAAGTTGTCAGTGTCGCGCAAATATTTGTGTACAAACGGAGGTGGCAGAGTTCATCTTAATAAATGGAAAATTAACACGTTATTAGTGATTGGAAAATGGCTGGTGCAGGTATGTGTGTTTATTATAATACAAGTAACTCATATTATACAGTTTAATAATGCAAGGAGTTTTTTTTTATGGGTATTTTGGTCTCTTATGTGAGGGACAAATATTCAGGAAACGGCCGCCCAAGTGACTCGATCGGTGGCGAAGAGAATAAATGTAAACAAAAAAAAGTCGGTTATTTAAACTGGATTAGTATCTATTCGCTCTCATTCTTCTGAAATGTTAAATCATAAATCTGCATTAGATTTATTTTAATTATTCATTCAAAACTACTCATGAATTAATAAAAGGGCTGAAGAAAAAAAGTCATCTTTATTGTTACCAACAACAAACAAATCGTAGACAGACGGCATATTCAAAATTAGTTTTCAAAGGCCATTCAAACAATATCATTATACAAAAGTAATGTAAACATGCAGGTCGGAGAGCACTCTGAAACACATACAATTTCATACAAGAACAAGCAGGTTGTACTATCGTGGACAATAGTTCGCTCCTTCCCAACCTGAAGCAGTCGACCCGCACAGCACACCCGCACCAGATAACAACCAGTTGGGAGACTCGTAAGGCTTCTGTACGTTCATCATGGGTAACAACTTTGCTGTGTGTAACCTCTGGTGAGACAAGAAGGCACCTCAGTGTATAAGCCTCCACTCGCAGTATGACACTTGTCAATTGGTAAACATAGCAGACGACATGTTTGCGATAGCGCCCCATTTAGTGTTTGACTAATCAACTAAATTAAATGCCAAATATCTTTTGAGACAACGCGGTCAATTGTGGGGATGGTGCTTCCTAAATAGATATTCTTTGAGCAGGACTGAGGGAGTAACTAGTGACTTTAGTGAGGGAGAAGCCATATAGTTTTTCAATGCCGTCTTGTTGCGTCGTGTTCAGTATCGTATCACAAGTTATCTGTGCTTGTGGAGGTTGAAGATTGTCTCCAAGAGTTCATCTGTCAACACTGACTCTTTGGCAGGACGTGCAAGCGTTTAAAATGGGGCAGAAAATTGACAGTGAAGAAGAAATATGTTTCAGTGCAACAACCGTGAAACGTAAAATTAAGCAATGCCGCTTCAAGAAAATTGCATTCATTGCTACCAGATATCAAGGTAAATTCTTTATGCTTATATCCCGGGAGTTAGGTAAGGTTAGCAAAGATTGATTAGGTCAGGTTTAGGGTTTGTGCATTGTCGTTTCCATATTCGTGTTTAGTATTATAGGTATGCAATTACGTTATACCCAAAATTTTGGTTCAATTCCATTTTTTTCTTTTACTGCTAACTGTGTTCTCCACACTTACCGAATGATTTATAACATAAACATTTATTTTCTAATTCATACCTTTATTGCACTATGTAGTCGTCCATGGTGTGGGCCTTCCCATGACGTCATTTATTTTTCATACATGATTGGCAGTGGATATTTTACTGAGTGCGCTCTGCTGATCGGTTAGTCGTCCGTCACCGACGAACAACGTAAGATTGATATGCGACTGACTGGCGGCATTTGGCATTTATTTTTTAGTCAGAAATTTATGTATGAAAAATGGTTTTAAGGTCACATTGTTTTTTCATGGATCATTTCTTAATATTTAAGAGAGTGAGGGGGACATATCCCTACGGAAATTACATCTATGGGTGCAACACACATGCAATTCTTGGATTGGCACAAGATTAATTTTACACTGAAGCTGGAGGAGAGGTATGGATGCATATTACTGAAAGATCTTCATTGCATCGTAGCATTTCTGTAACAGTTTGGGCCATTTTAAAGGGAAATGCGAGAACAAAAATAATTACCGAACAAAATATGGACATGACAGTTTAACTGACGCGGAAGAAAACATCCGGCGAAAAGAACTGTGGCAGCAAAATATTTCATTACCTTAACCTGTCGTCCGGTAGTTGACACACTTGGTAATTTGCGGTCGAGAGTTGGAATGAGCGTGACTATGACGGGGAGGTGTAGAACTGTGGGTGGGTGTTGTTAGTTGTTACTGGCTCAGTCGGTGCACCGTTGCAGCTTGGTGAACAACGCGCACTGGCTAATGGCTTACCGGCGAGTTCACTCTTTCTTACCACCATTATACTCCCTATGATTCCTAATAATATTAAGATTATAAATACAGTATATGAAAACAAACTGGTGATGTGTAATAGGAAAGGACAGACGAGAAGAATACTGTAGTCAGATTCGTTTGTTATAGTGTCCTCTCGGGTAGTGGTTCTTCAGTAGCGAGCAACTATGAAGTTATTGAAGATGTTGAGTGCAGTGATGCTGGCAGCTGTGTTAGCACTGAACATTCTAGGTAAGACACCACCACCTTTAATGAATAGGTAATCTGTTATGCACAAAATATCACAGGCCACGTGATTGTTGTAATAGGCAAATAGCCACCTGGGGAGAGTAACACGAAATATCGAAGTGCTTTTGTGATTATTCACATTTTCGTGGAATTCGTATAAGATCTCGTGTTTCTGTTTGTTAGTGGTTACCTGCAGTGTACTGTACAAACTATATTAAAAGGGTTGTGAGCACTCAGCCAGCCAATGACTTCTTTCAAATCTTGCTCGCCTCTTTTGCCATGTTGGACGTAGTTTTTTGTGATCTCTGTATACATGTTGCCCCGATGTCTTGCAGTCGCACACTGGTAAACCCTTTCAGAGCATTTTATACCGTATCATAATATAGTGGTAAAGAATGCTTTACTTGCTGTACAACTACATAAAACGCCTCGTGGAGTGTTGCAGTAACAGCTCTCTTGACACTGGCACAGACAAATTATTTATATTTGAGAGTAACTTAGGATGTGTACTGTATGTCCAGTGTACGATATTTTGTTTGTGTTCAACTCTGAAGCTGTGGTTTTCATAGGCAAAACTGAATACCGAGATGATTTTTCTGTGTTTTGTTACTTTGTTCACTCATTCAGTTTTGTTTAGCGTAGCCTGTAATAAATATACCTTGATAAAATATCTTGATAAAATCACACGGGAAAAGGAAAACAACGGAGCACCTTAGCTTTCGTCTTTATTCAAGACATCTTCAGAGGCAACTTTCGTTACACCGATATCTAACGTTGTTCACTTGTTCTACTAAATACGTTTTATAACTTTCTTTCCATCATCTATTACAGTACCTTTGTAATAAATAATGTAACCCCCTTGAGTGAGTCCACCTTGACTTATGACAGGTAAATATAGGAGGAGGGTGACCCACGAATTGGCCTTAAGTTACATTAACTAGGGCTGTACAGGCTGGGGGCTACAAGAAAATTACTCTCGTCTCAAGAATACTCTACCCCCTCCGTCAGCTAGCCAGGAAAGCTATTCATAGATTTGCCTAACGCTGCTAAAATGATTATGTACTCAGGGTTGACAAATTTTAACGAAAGTGATGTATAAAAAAATACCGCTAAAAGATACCAGTTCAGTTAGCCATCAGCCATAGTTGCGGAAAGCTTACCTTGGATAATAATGTTCATTTAAATTTAACAAGGTAGACGGGTAATAAACAGAAGTTCACAATCATTCAGAGTATCTTAGAGAAGCCGACAATGGGCTAAGTAAGAGGCGAGGAAGTGTCTGGTTGGTGGTGCGACCTCCCTCCACTAGCAGCTTAACCCCGTACCAAGGTGCTTCCCATCATTATGTACTGTACCACTTCTTGGTTTATCGCGTGAACATTATTATCTTACTGGTTAGGGTAGGTAATATGCGTTTGCGCTTCATTTCTAGGGCAAATATTGTTCCAGTGTATGTTTATCGAGCCAGTAATGTTACCAAAGTCGTTTATCACCTTAGAATGATTTTTGTTTTTTGCTGTAATTTGTTTATTTGGTCAATATTCTTCGGTCACCATTGCAAAAGATGTGGCTGGGTATGGTTACAGTGTGTAGGCAATGGTGTGGCTGGCGATGTGTCAAGGGTGTGTTATAAGGGATATGGTTGAGGGTATTGAAGAGTTTGGCGGCAAGGCTGAGGGTATGAACCACTTGTTTGGGCATCAGTTGGTCTGGAGGTGTGTGCACTAGGGAAAGGTGATGCTGCCTCAACCTGGTCTGGGTGTAGCAAACCATCAGGAGGGTTTACTTCTCCTGTGTGGGTTGATGAAAAGTGGAGGGGCGTTTTGTACTGTGGTGGGTCGTATGGAGGACTATAAGTGGTGGCATCCCGTTTACATGAAAGAAAAAGTTGTTGTGGGTGTTCCAAGTAATTTTTGGATGTAACGATATTGGATGTATACGTCTGTTATAAAACTAATAAATGTTGTAAGATTTATCTGGTGAAACAACACTTCTTTATCAGTGTGAAATTTAAGAGCGTAAACTGCCAAGTGGGGTTATTAATTCGTGGGAGTTTCTTCAATGCCAAAGGTAAAAAGCGTCACGGAAAGCGAGAAGTCTAAAAAAAATGAATTGGCGGTATTATATGATGGAGAACTCTAGACCTATGGTATGTGTTTTGTTTCATTGTTGTCATTAGTGTGGAATTTCGGATGGGTAAGATATTTAAGAATTACTTACTGAACAATGCTTAAACTTATTTTTCTCATTTTATTTATTTATTTTTCTTGAAGAGAATGACACAAACACACAAGTTGTTGCCACAGCTCTGCATTTCAACACTCCCAAATCCATGTTTGACCCCAGGAGTGAAGGTCTGGCGATAACTGTGTAAGTAGACTGGCCTTGGGGGGCGATGTGTGTTATAGAATGACTCGGCTCTGGGATCTATGACACCAGGGAGGACCCATGAGGAGGAATGTTGTGTTTCGATGGTAGTGCTTGTGACGAATTAGAGGCTACTGCTGACATCCTCCACGCTGACGAGTTTGCCACCCGCCGCAGTTTGGCAACACCCACCTCCACGTTTTATTAGCAGTTTATGTTATCATCTGTATTAATATCTCTCGTGAATCTCCCTCCCTCTCTCTCTCCCCTCACCCTCAATTTGATGATATTAAATGAAGGATGAAACGACTTGCCACTCTATTACTCTGCAAACTTTAAAATTTCCTACAACACACTTACTAGATACAACCACATACTTATTGGATATCATAAACCTACCGTAATACTTCCACATGCCTACCACATACTATCCTATACTATCACATACCTACCACATATTATGGTATACCATCAATTTAGACATACACACACACATACATACACAGTGCACTGGATGACGCACCTCGCTCACGTAGCGGCGTAAACTTGCCTGTAATTTGACGCCGATGTATCATTCTGACTAACTGTGAAGATTGCTTTAAGAGATTTTCTGCAGGTCATGGAGCAGTGGGTGGCGAAAATTGCCGTAAGATATTCCGGCCATTTAGTAATCTAGGTTTAGGTATTGAATTAAAACAACTGTACCGCTTAGCTTTAGTGTAAATAGTTTTGACTTAATTACGTATTTGTATTAGTATAAAACAAGTGATCGTGGGCCCTTCGTGCCCGGTTCGTCGTCCGGCTGACAGCGTACAGTGACATCGTTTTCCAGCGTAAATAAAATGGTTAATTAATGGCTTCCTAAAGAAACCATCGACATGGAACCAGGTTTTTTCCACTCCACGAATTGTTTGCGATTTTGCCACCAAGTTAGATGAAAAACGATTGTGCCCTTTCGGCTGCCTAGAACAGACACACACACACACACAGACAGACACACGGCTCTTCCTATAGTATATTAGAAACGTAAGTTCTAAACAAGGTTAAATGGTGATAAGGAAACTTTTGATTAATATGTATGTCGTGTTGAAATCACCATCAAAATCCTCTGTCACTTAACCCACATGACTCCTGGCCGCAGTGGGATGCATTTACATGTTTGATTATATAGTATAAGATGTTTATATAATGATAATGGTTGCCCCTCGTGTAACGAGGATGGTCGGTCCAAGGGCCACCTAGGCATGAATTTGTTAAGGAATAGTCAGAGAAGACCGGACAACTCGCCATCTGCACTGGCTAACCATTACCCAGGAATACGATCCGCAAATTGATTAACATCCAGGTTCCCAATTACTGCTGGGTAGACAAGCAAGTGACGTAAAGAAACTTGCCCATAGTTTCACCCTGCCCGGGGATCAAACCCGGGTCCGCTCGCTTGCGAGGCGGGATTGCTCACCATTACTCTGCAGGTCGCTATTTATATACCTTCTATATGAGTATGGTATATGTGAAGTTGGGTTTAAATGTTTTCAGGGTGAGGATTGGTAATTGTTGGGTGCTGTCTATGTAAACAAAGTGAAATGCATTGAATCTTTTAGATCGTCGTTGGGTAATTAATCTCCACAAACTGTAAATTCCCAGGCACGTCAGACAGCTGATGAACACACGCTAAAGCCTCACTACTTTACAACACGTTGTAGAAGGTTGTAGAAACACACCATTGATTGATCACGTGAGCTTGTTGCATTACAAGTCGAAAATTCTTGAACTATAATCCCACATTATGATAATGGTAAAAGAATATCGCATTTAAAGTCTCAACTCCTTATGTAAGAGCTTATTATACAAATATCTTCTCTAAAGTAGTTGGGTGCCATATCCGGTAGGAGGCGCGCATCCTGCCATTCACTAGAAGGTGTGGGAGTCAGCACGGCGCCCAGCCTCGTCTCGCTTGTATGGGGTGTAATAGCCATTTCTACACACGTTAATTGCAACATCTTGACCCCGCCTTCACCCTTACCCTTCCACGTTGCTCTCATCCTCACCCTACAAGAAATATAAAATCACTTAAAATGTTTAACAAAAATCGGAAAAAGCAGAAACATAATCACATAGACGATATTTCTGCCCTTGTGACGATTAACTTCAATGAATGACGGCAGTGAAAGTTAAAAGAAGAATAAGTATTTGTTATAATTATTTTGGCGTTACTCTGGAATGATTTACACGCTAATATACTTGTATAATCTAAATTCTATAATGGTATATCTCGTTCAAAGTGTCGCCAGCTCCCTCACCTGTTAAGTTTATGTATAACATTTTTGTACCATATATATACAAAGTGAGTATTTAAATATAAACTGGTAATACTAAAATACATAGGATAGTTGCCTTAAGTAATATATACACTGTAGAATAGGATTACCTTTACGCAAGTCATGAATGCGTTTGGGTGACCTTACATCACTCAGTTGGGAGCGTTACAGGATATCTTAATGACTTCCTAAGCATGGTCCGGATATTGGGCGATACAGTACAGTAGTTACGCGAGTCTTGCGTCAGTGACCGTAGAGGTGGCTCGCCGGGGAAGGAGGGAGACCTATTGGTCAACTTAAGTTAATCTAGAATCTAGATAATGTGCCTGACTCCAGTATTTTCATGTAATATAATTTTGTTAAATCCTATTCTTGTTTTGATGTGAAGTTAAATGGATCATATTTATTCATATATTAATGTTATCACGGTTTAACCAACTAGTGAATGCCTTGTTGCAGACCAGTTAGAAAGCAAGTTACAGACGCCGTTTTTACCGATATCTGAATACGAGTACTGTGGTTGTTTTAATTTTATAGGACTATATTGCAAATTAAATGATCTTAAATTACGCCCTGAGTTATAGTAGTAGTAATGGGTTTTGCAAGGATGTCGGGTTGTCATCGTGAAACCTATTTTTTATTAAGTTAGTTAAAATGCTAAGACAATACACGGATATCTGGATAGCAATCGTGTAAACATGACCTACGAGATTAGAAAGAACTAGCCGCTGCCTCATGCTTTTCGTGAGATTAAGTTCCTATATTCTCTTTCAGGTTTCTCGGATGGGTTTCTACTGGCGGAGTACGATCAGAGAGGTCTGAGGGGACAGGTGGGGCTTCTGAGGGCTCCCGGCGGAGAGGTGACAGTGGCGGCCAGCATCAAAGGCGCTGTGAAGGGGGAGGTGTTCGTGTGGAAGATTTTCAACACCCCTGTGGCGCCTTATGAGGAGTGTGTCCCCAGCAACTATGGCCAAGAGTATGTGTGTGGTGCTCTCTCTCTCTCTCTCTCTCTCTCTCTCCTATTTGTAATGATTGTTTATCAGACCAGAGATAGAGAACACAGTCAGTAGATGAGCTGGTATACACCCACGTAAGTCGACACACCCTACAGTGAGATGAAGCTTGTGGTGGCAGTAAGCTAGGCTCATTCTCCGCTCACCTTATGTGTTTATGCCCGCTTGCCTGTGCCCCGGGTTGACTTCTCGGCACATCTCGGGCAGGAAATGTGTTGGTAAAGAACTCTTCCAGGCCACTCAGGGTTCTTCTTATTCATCAGTGTAGGTAGACCACCGGATTCTTGGAATTAAAATGCGCAGTGAAGGGAGAGAATTAGAGGAAAAGATAATTTATGTGGGAAGGAGAGAGGGTAAAGAAGCTTCTCACCAAATTTGCAGATGAGGTCGTGGTGATGGTCAGAGAGAGCCGAGCGGGTCAGTGTTTGAGCGCTTCTTGATATGTGGTGTAGGAAGGGGAGAGGATAATTTTGCATTCCCTCTTTTGAACTTTTCTGGGTGTTTACGTTGTGTGTGTGAATATTCCCACCATTAGACTTGTAGTTTTTCCGGCAAATTAGAAATAAAGTTTTTCTCAGGTGACGATGTGGTATTAACTATATGTTCCAGGGTGATGTAACTTGCCTATCCTACCATTCATTCAAGACGACACACACACACACACACACACACAGCGGTGGGTGGGTCTTGCCTTCCTCGTTCGGTCTTACCTTCCCTGATAACTATTTTTTCCTATTGAACTTTGACTTCTGCATAGGGTATCTAGTGCCCTTTTGTGTGTGTATGTATATGGATGTATGCATGTATGTATGTACGTACGTGTGTATGTGTATCTCACTTGCGGACTCATGGGAACGGGATGACTAGAACAACTTTCAGGTGTCGAGGAATTTCCAGAAATGATTAAGAAAAGAGAAAAACTAGTTGGTTAATGATCCATAATTCTGGTGTACAGTATTCCCGTTGTCCTCCTCCACCTGAGCTGTGAGCCAACAAACAACAGATACATAAAAAAATATATATATTCTCGCGACTATTACTGTTGTAATGTGGTTCTTACTGCGCTCCGACCACTTTGGGAAATCCTGACATTTTACCGATTTTGATTAGAATTTTACTGGTTGTCAAATCTGAACTACGTAATCCAGTCAACTGTGAAAATTCTGCTAACGTTGGATCTTGCTATACTTATTTATATTATATATTAGCCATCAATTTGGAGACTAAATTAACGTAAGTCCTTCTTGTTTGCAATAATATAGTAACTTCATCCTTATGTTAGGTTAACGTATTTTCTCTTTTCTATCCTTCTCTTTTCAATTAGCGCGTATTTCATTCTCCCTCTCCCCGTGTCCTTGTTTATCTCCTTTCTTCATTTATGGTGTTTATTCTTTCCTCAGTTAGAATGTTGTTTGTTTCGTTTTGTTTGTTTGAGGGAAAGTAATTCTTCTCCGTCATGACTGCTAACTGGTGTAACATTTTTTTTTACGCTGCCGCAGACTGTTGGACCTGAGCGAGAAACACGGGTTGCTGTTGGCGGAGACTGTGGTGAGCCTAGGCGAGTTGGACCTCTGGCAGCTAGTGGAGCGTCCGTTAGTGCTCAAATCCCTTACGACATTGCGAGTAGTGTGTGGCATCCTTAGGCCCACCGCCCCCACCGTCACCTACGTCGCCTCCTTCATCACTACCCTCGCCGGCAAGATGGTTTTTAGGCAGGTAAGGAAACTGGACTGGTGATGTGTCGTGACCCCTTAATGGTTTCACTGCTCACTCTTTCTAATACGTAATTTATATTCGTTTTTTTTTAAGGTATACTCTCTTATGCTTCTGAGAATATTCATGTGCAGGTAGACGATGGCGGCCAGTCGGTGACGGGGGTGAGGTCAACCCTGGTGGCCGCTAGTACCAAATTGAAGGCACCAGCCACCCTCACTTGGCGACTCTTCAATAGGTAAGACTCCATAGATGTAATTATCGTCTGTATGTATAGAAATTATTTACATTGAGCATTCCAATGTGACACGTCTAAAAATAAAGTTAGGCATCCTCCAGAGTATTTAATTAAACCACAATTAAAACGTTTATTTATACAGTATGTGTGTTTGTTTTTGTCTTCGCAATCTCTAGCTATAGTTTTAAGATAGGGTATTAAGTTATTTGACACGAAATCAACACCAGTGAATGTCGTGTAGCGCTGATAGTACCCAAAACTGTATTTATTTGTGTTACGAAGTTTTTTTTTTTGGGGGGGGGGGGGATGCTGATTAGCGCCTGGGGACACCTCCAATACCACACTTACACATGTACCATAGATAACCTTACTCCTACTTCCCAGTGGACTCCTAAGATCTCCACTAGGCGCCACTACATCTTATACTTGTTTTGCTGTCTTCCAGGAGGTACGAGTCTGAAGACGTGTCCCTGAGCAATATGCGGGACGGGTGCGCTGCCCTTGGACACTTCCCTGGATCTGTAGTGCACGAGGCTATCTACCCTATACCACTGGGGACCACTAAAGCAGAGGCGCGTCACTACGAATTGGAGAGACTCCCCAACCTTCACATGGTAATACTGTACTGTGTTCGTTTTCTTTAGAAGTAAATCAAAGAAACGTAATAAATATGGGGTTGACTTAAAAGATCTAGTATTTGTTGATTTGATTTGACATTTTAAATTATTTGGTACGAATTCATACACAGTGAGGTATTATTGGTAGTCTGGTAATTTTACAAGTGACAGATAGATAGATAGATATTCATTGAAATGATTATACACATTTACAAAGACGATGCACCTGTATAGTTAAACAGGCATATAGACTACTCAGTTTATACTATACCTTACCTTTCACTATCACCTGTTCACCCTTACCTTTCACTATCACCTGTTCGCCCTTACCTTTCACTATCAGCTGTTCACCCTTACCTTTCACTATCAGCCGTTCACCCTTACCTCTCACTATCACCCGTTCACCCTTACCTTTCACTATCACCTGTTCACCCTTACCTTTCACTATCACCCGTTCACCTTTACCTCTCACTATCACCTGTTCACCTATACCTCTCACTCACCTGTTCACCTCTCACTCTCACCTGTTCACCCTTACCTTTCACTATCACCTGTTCACCTATACCTCTCACTATCACCTGTTCACCTTTACCTTTCACTATCACCTGTTCACCTATACCTCTCACTATCACCTGTTCACCTTTACCTTTCACTATCACCTGTTCACCTATACCTCTCACTACCTGTTCACCTTACTCACCTGTTCACCTTTCACCTCACATCACCTGTTACCTTTCACTATCACCTGTTCACCTATACCTCTCACTCACCTGTTCACCTCTCACTCTCACCTGTTCACCCTTACCTTTCACTATCACCTGTTCACCTATACCTCTCACTCACCTGTTCACCTCTCACTCTCACCTGGCTCTCTCTAAGATCTTCCTTCCTTGACTTTTAATTGTTCCGTCACCTTCACCCCAGCTGCCGCCTGTTGACTTCCTGCGAGATGACTTTCCCTTTTTCCTTTCCATTTTTTTCCGTTTATGGTCAGCAATACCTTGTCTTGTGTCCCCCCCCCCCACCTACTCTCTCTTCTCTTCTCTTCCTCCCTTCACTTTCTTTTCATATCTTTTACACCCTATCTCCTCCTATTCTTCTTCCTTCTTTTCCCTTCCCATACTTTCATCTCTCTCTCTCTCACACTCTTCTTGCTTACCCACATCCTCCCCTTCCTTCTTTTCACACTCGTCTCCTCCCTTATTTCCACATTCCTTCCTTCCCCTCCTCAATCTCTGCCTCACCCTCTTCCCTCCACTCACTCCCTCCCCTCCCTCCCTCACTCCCTCCCCTCCCTCACTCCCTCTCCTCCCTCACTCCCTTCTCTCCCTCACATCACTGACGGTAGTGGGTGTTGCAGGTAGCGGGGCGGGGAGTGGTGTATGTGGTGGTGTACGCTGGAGAGCGGATGCTGGGGTGTTCCCGCCTCTTCAGGTCTCAACCTCGCAGGGCCGTCGCTCACTTCACCCCAACTACGGTAGGTGCCACTTACTCCTGACGATGCGGGTGGTGGTTAAATACTACTACTACTAATAATAGTATATATATTTAGTTGGTAGTAGTAGTAATGTTACAAGCTGTGGAAGAAAGTGGTAATATGGTCTTGGCAGTGGATGTAACCAGGGGAATTTATTTACAGTAGTAGTAATAGAAGATAATCTTTAAATTGAAGTTTTATTCGTAAGCGTAAATAATGACGATTCTTTTTGTCATAATAAATATTGTCTGAATAATTTTCTCCACCTCTGAATAAAATACTGGGCTGATTGACATTCGTATCTGCAGTTTATAACGATCAATAAGTTTTCTACGATATCTACTAGGATTGTAATATGTAAATGAGGAGAAGGAGGTGTATAATGTGTTGTTTTACTGGCGTGTTTGTGTGTCCAGGTAGGTGGGGTGGGAGGAAGAGTGGAGGTGTATCAGGTGTCACCTCTCGACCATGTCAAGCTCTCTATCAACCTTACACTCCCTCGAGGCAACGCCGCCGCCTTTGGCATCGACAACTTCGCCATAGGAGACAGGTGAGGCGAGGGACAGATAGATACCCTTGCCCCACCTGTCTATTAGACAGGTGGGGCAAGGTGAGGTGAGGGACAAATAGACAGGTGAGGCGAGGGACAGATAGACAAGTGAGGCGAGGGGCAGGGAGGTGATAAGACCCCACACAGGCAATTCGAGGGTTAATTTGTTGCCAGGTCTTCCCACCCAATATGCACCTAAACGAGAATACCATTAAGCATACATTTCAATCTTCTGCTAGAGGTAACATATAACGTGGAAGTTAACCAGATAATTTGAGCTTGTTTATGCACTCTCAGGTGTTGTGTATAGTAAAAGTAAAAATCTTGGTCAAATGTCAGATTCTCCCAAATGACTAATATTAAATGATTCACTTCTGATTTATTATTTACTACTGCAAGTTCGTGTTTCGCATGTTTGACTATAATATGTAATGTTTGTGAGATTCCGAAAGCATCGCCTAATGAATTAATAGTAAAAGGACTAAACTCGCTAATGCAGCCATCTAGAAATCTAATATTTATGAGTATTTATCTTGCCAGGATCTCATGTACTGGGTTGTCTCGTCGGTTCTATGAGCCATGGTATGTGGACCTGGACCTGACGCCGGCACCACAGCAGGGAACAAAAGACCTCTATCCTGCTGGGGACTTGAGCGGCAAGTTCGGCACACTGATTAGTCTGAAGGAGGCGGCAGCTACGCTCACTGACCCGACCATTACACTCTTCGGAGAACACAGTGTTATTGGTGCGTGTCAACACTCGCTATACTTGAATGTTGCTGTCAGATCTGTAGTATTTAATATGTTGGTTGTTTCAGTGAATAGTAAACCATTATTTAGATAGATTTCGGAATGTAACTTGACGTATAGTGTACGTTATTCACTCTGTATAAATACCTCACTCGTGACCTTCTTCTAGAGAGAGTTGTTTATGGCCATTCTAAATAAAGTTTACAATGAGTAGTTTCACAAGTTGTAAAGGAAAATCAGGTGTTAGGATCAACAGATGTTTTTTTAATCCACCGGAAAGACATCTTATGACACCATTAATTAAAACTTTAGTAAACTGAAAATGAATATATATATACATGTATATAAACTTAAGTCAATTACATAAATTTCTATTGGAGGCGACATTATTAATATATTGAACTAATAGGAATATATCTAAAGGATTCAGTAGGTTCAACACTAAACCCCTGGGCGCACATGTTACTCCTATTGATGTAAGTGAAAGTTGAGGTCGTTTTTTATGAACACCGTAAACGAAAAAAAGTCTTATGCTTTCAATAGGATGACTTGGCTTTTGTAGGATCTGATCCACTCTAACCTGACCAGATCTTACTCTACTACCAGCTAGTATATGTTTGTTGACTGTTTTACTTCCCCTGTAGACGTGTTGCTCATGAACGATAGCGACCAAGCTCCATGTAAGGTCTTTTTTTTTCCCTTGGCGTTTGTTAGTAATCATTTCAGCTCGTCACGTATTGTATTTTCAAGTATAAGATACACACACACACACACACACAGAGCAGAAGAGGATAGGGAGTGTAAAGGGCCATAAGACGAAGTGGGCAGGGAATGGACTGAGTGAACGAGGCCGGGGAATAAATGGGTCGGGGAGAGAGAGAGAACTTGGGAACAAAGCTTGAGAGTGGACATGGCTGGGAGTCGGTCAGGGTTGGGAAGAGAAAGCGTCTTCAAATGGAGGATCGGGGAAAGTGGAGAGAGCCAAGGAGCCTGCGGGTGTGGAAGGCCATGATTCCGCGAGTAAGGACTCTGGTGTGTGACGAGCCACTTACGGTAGTTTGCCTAAAATAAGGACCCTGATTATGTGGCAGGTCGTGGCGTGGCGGTGTATGACCCCAGTTGGAGGGTGGTGGGGTGTGCCGACCTAAAGAGCGAGGTGCCTCAGGTGAACGCGGTCGCTGTCTTCTCAGGTGCCATATCCGGCGTCCTCCGCCTCTCACAACCCATGGACTCCATCTTCTCCGAGACAATTGTCTACCTCCGGCTGTATCGCACGGGTGAGATGCTCAGAGAACCATTCGTTTAACTCAAAATTACAGTATTTAAGACTTGAAGCTTCTTCTGATTAAAGATTGTATGAAGTGAATAAACATTTAAATTTCAAAATACACTAACATTTCTTAAGCCACATGATGACTATCAGTACCATAGAGACTTAGCACACTGTACAGTAGAGGCTTCACATCTTGCCTTTCTATCCCTGTCAGGAGGCAAGGATTCGGCAGGGCACACGTGGCATATACACACCCAGAGCCTGGACGAGAACGGCAAGTGTAGTTCTGCTGGCGGACACTTTAATCCCTTCTTCACCAACTTGACAGACAGGTAAGTCAGGCCGGTAGGTATCTCTCCACATGAGTTATGACTGTCAGGTGTCTCCCATGGTGGATCATGTCTAAAATCCCGACAGAGGTGACAAGAGACATACGTTATGCCCACCTGACTACCAGTTTCGTTGTGAACATGTTTAGTATTGTGTTAAATACTCATTCAGAGGATAGGAAAAAAGCTTTGTATCCATTCGACTACCAAACTGTACTATGTAACCTAAATTCCGGTTTATGTTAGCTTGGCTTAAGGTCCTAGAATCAGTTTTAAATATTTACTTGTTTGTATTAAGCCAGCTAATTAGTTTGGCGACAATAAGTTGTGATAACTTCAGGATGCTTACAAGTTATATTACACATGGTCTTTGGTCCTTGTGACTTATATTAATGTGTTTATCTCTCCCACAGGCAGAAGTATAACGGTACCCCTTTGCCTCACACAGCCTACGAGGTTGGGGACCTGCACGGCAAGCATGGCGAAGTCACCATCCCGGGACCTCGCACTTCGTGAGTCTTAGTTAATATTTCTGTGAAAACCTCTGGGACGTCTTTTTCTTTTGTCATCAACACCAAATTTTTATTTATTTTATTATTTATATTTTTTTTGCGCGATACAGTATCCAGAAGACAGGAAGAATTCTGTCTCTTATAGTTTTTTTTTATTGATGGACTAGTTATTATTAATCTTGTTACGTGCTTCTAAACCTTAGTTGTTGAAGCTTTCTCTTTACTACCCCTTGTCTCAACACAAACACGCGCGCACTGTTTCAATTATTTTTTATTTGTAAAAACAAATTATTGTACCACACAAGTTTTTCTTTTCTTGTCTCATAGGTATAAAGTACCTGTAGTCCACAGCCAGTCTCATTTTTCTAAGTAATTTGTCACGTTTTTGTAGTATTCTCTCGTCCAACAAATCGTTCGAGTCTACAATAAAGATCTATTGCCTCAGAGCTTTATACTTTCCATTTCCGTAATCATCATATTTAAATTTCCATTTTTTTCGTCTGCATATCATGCAAATACCTTAGCACTATAATTTTTTCAATGGGTAAATGAAAGTAAAGCTTTTCTACCTCTTTTTCATCAGTTGACAGCACGGAAGTTAGTTTTTGTTTCCTGTGCTAATGTTATCATTATGCTGCGCTATAAGAAACTCTTTTGTATTTTCTAAACTTTCATTTAATCATGCTATTGGTGTAAACATTTCCCGTTAATCGACTTAGGTTTGAGATCATCATAAAGTATTACATCCATATATTTTTAAGAGGCATTTTTCACTAGCCAATCGGAGATTTGATCTGGTCATCAGCATATGTCAGATTTTTTCTAAAGTTCGACACACAGGTGTTGTATCAGACCTTCCTTCATCTAACAATATTATTTTCGTATCAATCCTCTATACCTGATACAAACCTTTCCTTAACGACAGGCAGCGTGACCTGTCTTCTGGGCGTTACCAGTGGACGGACGAGTGGCTGCCGCTGCTTGGGGAGGCGTCGGTGCTCAACAAGGCCCTGGTGGTGCACGACGCTGACGGAGACGCTGCTAGGGTTGCCTGTGCTAATATAGTCATGGAAGAAATCACAGGCTGATGGCTAGGAGGAAGAGGTAAGCAATGCTGAGAGTCGACATTTATTTCTGTGATTTAGAAAATATTGATATATAAGCAGGATATTATCTCGAAGCTAAACTGACGTAGTAGTTGTGCCTTTGATGCTTACCTTGGTCTGAAATATTGATGCTAAAAAGGGGAAATTGTGATAAAACTATTTATTTGTTTTTTTGAAAGACGGTAATATGGAAATTCATTGAAGTTGTAGAGTTCAATACAAGGGAAGTTGGGAAGTGTTTATGACGATCTAAAGACTATATACCAGATGTTCAGAACCACATAACCTGCCGTCTGCTATATTGGCCGATGGCAAGTTAGGATTCTGAACGCCTCGTATAAAAACTGGGACAATAGAATGTTACCTTTTGCTGACCATTGTATCTACTTATGTGTGTCCCCCACCAATCACTGATCTCTACAACAGAGAGAGGGTGTAAAGCCAGGCGTTAATATACTATCTTCATCTTTCTAGGTACAGTGTTGATACAAAGAAATGGGAACACCTGGAGACAAGCTTCAGTGTTGGGTAAGAGTCACAACCTAACCTAAGCACCGTCATCCCTGTTGTAATGTAGGAAGAAAAGTCAACCATTCTCTTCATTTTATCATTATCAGTAGACTGGTGACTCACGGTGGTACATGATCTCCTCAGTTTCCTCCTGCTAGTGCCAAAATCACGACCATTGTATTATTTAGAGCACTGTATGTTGAAGTACCATTACGGTGATAAATTAAGATGTTTATTTGTCCATTATATAACTGTATGTGTACTGTAGTTTTATTGTGTATGTAGATATTATCTGGTATCCAAGTAGCCTATTATTGTAGTAGTATTAACAGGCACAGGTGTGGATAACATGGCTGGCTGGGGTGTTGTCATGGCGTGAGTCTGGTGTTCAAGGTTTTATTTATTTAACTTACTTATCTGTTAACTGCTTTTCCGGGATATTTAATGCTTGAGTTTCTTTAAAAAAAATTTGGTAGGAAGATAATATTAGTGTTTTATAGTTTTTCCTCCCATTTTCATAAAATTTCAATAAAAGTTAATTTCTTAAAAGCGTGAAAATATGAACCAATAATTTTTGAATAATTTGTCTTTTAATCTCGATACAGCGTCTTATTCTTTGTGTGAAAATGTATAGAGTTGAACCATTTCACTTGTATTACGTTTGGAAAATAGCATAAAGGTTTTCATTACCTCGGTCTTGAATTACAGTATAGTATTTAGAATTTCGTTTTTATCTCTGTGTATGGTAGCTATTCAATCCAGCGTAGACCTATGACTTGAACCAACACACACACACACACACACACCATATAGAAATAATTAAAGCCTTTTCATTGTTAGTAGATACACTTTGTAATCATCAATATATCTAAGTATAAAAAAGTCGAGTTAAAAGAAAACTATATTCATTACTAAGTCTCACCACCGTACTGTTGATCGTTAGTTAATCAGTTAAACCTATGAGATGCAGGTAAATAAAAATGTTAAGATAGATGATGAAAACATATAATGCCAAAATTATATCACTCGATGTCATAAAGCAGTGATCACAGAACCTGAAGCACTCGCAAGAGAGAGACAGACATGTTGGTATTGTGGTTGTAAGCTGAGCAAATGTATGGTTGTGGTTTCGGCAGGTGTGTCGTTGTGAACTCTGCAGGTGTTTGGTTGTGTCCTGAGCAGGTGTGTGTGAAGGTCTCGCAGTAATTAAGGGTCCTGAGTAATCCGCCACTTAGTGACTAACCGGACTCCTTAATCTCACAGCTTCTTGTCGATGAGGAGACGCATCATCTGACGCACCGATGACCATACTGTTGGGTATTTCTTTGGTAACACCGTTGAGTTTTCCGTTGGAGACATTGTTGGGTTTGCCGTTGGGGAAACCGTTGGTCATTACTCTTGATGCATCATAGGCCATTTTGTAAGAATGTTTGCTTGATGGGTGAATGTAACACATGTTTGAGAGGCCTGGCATCGTTACCTTGGTGCCAGCATTACCCTGAAGGAACCAAACTTATATCAGAAGTTGTTTTTTTAAAGTCAAGAGAGATCAACATACAACTAGACTATCAAAATACAAAGGAACGAAATATAGGATCCCAGCTCATAATAAAAAATAAAAATAAAACTTTTCTGAGGCATTACGGGAATACAGTATAATGAAAACATCTTGGTTACTGTGCGGACGTCCTATAAAATTTTACATATCTATTATAGTAAGGTACTAAAATATTGATTATATAGGTGAAATAATGGTTATCAAGTAAGGGTCTTAGGATTCGTTATCACAGGAGAGAGAAAAACAAAATTGGAAGCGTTTCACTGAGACACTGACCTCGATTTTTACGCTTTTCCGGTACGACTTGATGTAGAAGTTTGCGAAGAGGACAAAGAACATGACCGCAATACCGCACTCCCATCGTAGACACACTGACGGCACCTCACACTCCACGAATGCCACCTGTGAAGTAAGAGTTATTATAACATTACCCTGTCAGCGTGGGAGGTAGCCTGGAATACAAAGATGTTCTTGGAATGCCAAAAAGCCCCTGCAAACTTGAGATGCCCCGTGGAACCCTTAGATGTTTTTAGAATCCTGATGTAATAAAATCCCCTAAAACTTTAGAACCCATAAACATGCTCTGTCCTGATATGCCTCGGTGAATGGCACAAGTTGATCGATGGTGCCGTATGGGGCGCCCGGCTTCCTCTAACAAACATCACTTTCACTAAACAACAAAAAATAGTGTTACCGAGACAGCATGGAAGAAGACGATGGTGAACTGCACCATCTGTAGCATAGTGAGGTACTTCTTCCACCAGAGATAGGGACGGAGGCGGGGACCCATGGCCGCCAGCAGGTAGTACGAGTACATGACAACGTGTACGAAGGAGTTAATGAAACCCATGAAGGTAGCGTGACCACCTGAGGAGAACATGGTATCTTAATATGGCAGTCAGAGGAACTTGCATTAATATTTGTTTACATGAGCTGTGGATTAAAGGAGCACAGTATTTCTATTTGATTACTGTCATTGATCACTAGTAAACTACACACTCGGAAACAGTGGATATGTTTCATCTGACTTTACAGCGGATAAGTCTTATAACCGAACTGTCGGACACCTGCCTGACTGTGTATGACATCTGATGGCTATAAACTGTCCCTACTAGCTATACGTGACACCCATCTATACTGCACGCCTATGTAACTACCTATCTACATTCCCAGTTTGCAATACAAGCACCTAGCCATATAACGCGATGGCTATAAAAGAACTTGGCTACACAAGCACCTCACTAGACACACGGTTAGTTATAAAAGCACCACAGTATGTAACCAACTGGCTATGTACAGTCACCTAGATATAAAGGGTTTACTCACCTGCCTGATGACGGACGCCGTACCAGAGGCTGATGGGCATGAGGGCGTGGTGACTGACGTGGAGGACGGAGATGTGCTCGTACTTCTTGTTCAACACGAAGAAGATCTGCAGCAAAAATACTCACACTCAGGACACGCATCTTCACCTTAAATTCATGATGGAGTATCGTAATAATACCTCAATTAATGAAATAATCTGAGGTGCCCAAGAACTACAGTACATCATGAACCTGGCATGATAGCTACTGTGATATATCCATCTGATGTCAAGGAAACAAAATACATAAATTGGAACATCCTGAAGCGCTGGTTATAGTTGAGCTAATATTGAAAAAAGGAGCTCGCTATGTAATTGACAAAAAAAATAAGAATTTCCAAGCAGAGTAGTGATCGTAACCCCAGAGCAGCCATGTGATGCAACGTGTGTAGTGTACAATACTACTTGCGTGTCCTTGAAATCCGTGAACCTGCAAATGAAACTTTATTCTGTCTGGTTCTTTCCTGAGAAGGGCCTGAGATATGTTTACCTTTCCTTCCTTAAACTTGTTCTCGTCTTGCTTAGGTTAACTGTTTCATCTCCGGAGCTGTGTCTCTCAGTGTGTTTAGAGAATGTTTCTCTTGCGGATTTTCTCATCTTGTAAACTTAATAATTTCAACTGTTGTTTCTCCTCGGTCATGGTTTGTTTCCTCTTCCTATCTATTGTGTCCTCTGTCTCTCTCTCTTGCACTAAACCGCCCCAAGCCTCTTCCACACCCATCTCCTTCCTTCCTCTTAACATTCCAAACTTGTCTCAAATTCCTGCTTGGTATTGTTTCTGTATCTCTCTATTCTTCATTTCCTCCACATAAATTTTTTTAGTGTCTCGCTTAATAATTCTGTACTTTTAACCTCCCTCTTAACTTTTGAAATTTGTAGGTTGTGGTCTGTAGGTCTGACGTTTTTGTCAAATACATATCGGTTAAGAAATGATTGATATTAACTCACCGTGTCAATGAAGTCAACATACTTCGAGAAATAGTACCAGAAAGCTGCGTGCATCATCTGTATAAGGAAGACCGCTATTAGTCCGGACATACTGTGACCCCATGCATGGAAGGAGTCCAAATTTTTGTTGCGTTATATTAAAGGGAACTTGATTTCTTGTACCCAGGGCAAGAAAAGTGTGAATATAATATTTAAATTGACTTGCTTTAAATGCCTTTATTATCTCCAGTTACCAACATAATTTTATTGACCACCAAAGAACTCTTGTGCTGGAGAAAACTCACCCCAATGGCTTTCGGGTTATTAGAGAAGTCACAAGTCTGGCAGATGAACTTGTAGCTCCCAAACCACCCGTTTCTTCCTCCCTGAGAATATAAAAATCATTGTAAAATAGATGAGAGCCGCTGCTGTATGACCACTCGTTATATATCCGTAAAATACACACAAAATTACCTTCCTTAGAATCAGAATACAGACAACGTTTTTTTTTTTTTTTTTCTAAAGCGAACTATTTTGTGGTGTAGGGATGATAGTTTTAGCCGTTGTTGTTGCTAACCAAACTTGTCATAAACCTGAGATTGATCACAGACAACAGTGCCAAGAGGTTGTGGGTCATCAAAGGGCCCCCATTAACCAATGTACAGTACATAAATAACAGTTACTTAATAATTAATATTTTTTAATTTCTTATAACCGTAATCACTTCATTGTTTATTACATGAAGACAAACACTCCACAGTCGTTATGTCTTTCAACTATGTTATAGAATAATTCTCTCACCTCAAATAATAGCCAGGCAGAAAAGACGACCTGGAAGGCGTTGTAGGCAATCATGAAGGGTCTGAGTCCTGAGAAAGGTTTTCTAGAGGACATATAGAGAGGTCCCCACCAGGTGACGATGCCAACATAGAGGAGACACAAGAGGAGGGAGGGGAGGGGCGACTGCAGGAGGAGCCACGATCCCTGGCGGGGGTCTACAGGCAGCTGGCTGGCCACCGTGATCTCCCCATACATGAAACACAGAATGGTGATGCCTGCCGCCCATCTTCCATTAATCTTCAGTGCTTCCAGATCTTAAAAAAAAAAAGAGGAATATATTAGTTTATTTTTGTGTTTAGTTTCTTCTCTCTGTGATGGATTTTATGGTCTTGTTTACACCGCCTCCCATTCCCTCGGTTCATTGTACAGCTGCTGCGTGAAGCCCAAGGTGGATATTCATTGGTTATTCCACTTATTTGTCATGTTGTTTGCTTGTCTGTCTGTTTGATTGGTTGTTTGGGTGATATCTCGGGCACTTGTTGACCAAGAACGGCGATAATTGGACACATTAATAATCCAACCCAATAAAAGAAAAAAAATAATTTGTCTGCTCTCAGATCAGTGACTCGTGCGTTTACCTTTTCCGCCTTGTTGGGGGGAGGGACGGGTGTCGCTCTCAGATGACGTCATGGCTCAGGTGTCAGTGATCTTCCTGGTATCTCTAATTTGTTCACCTGGAATAAACAAAAGACGAACATTTATCATATCCAGAGCATCAGGTAACCGTAGATAAGACGACAGTAATAATGATGAGAATAATAAATAAAATAGAACCATAACAGATGTTTTCATTATATAATACAATGGCATAGTGGAATAAAAAGTAGAATACAAGCAATAATGATAATAATGAATGATAATAATAAGCGATCCGTAAGCTATTGTAGAAGTCCTTACACACCTTGGTATTTGCTCTGGGTTTTCTCATACGCTGTTATATATATCTTTATAAATCATTTTTTTTTAATCGAGGTTAAGCTTTTGGAATCGATAAGGTCTAGTTACGTTAATGTTGAGTTAAATGGAAACCAGAACGAATTTGACCATATACGAATTTCATTTCCATTAAGTTGCAATACGAACAAAACTTTTTTTAAACCTCTTTGGCAAAACTTTAAAGCTTTTTTTTTGGGGGGAGGTATCATATTCGTTACTTAGCGGCTTAATAGTCATTCGGGCGGCTAATTTATCCAGTTATACAGTGTTAGTATAGCGATTATCCCTATTAGATGACATATATTCCTATTTAATGACTTGTATTTATAAGAGAGGTGTTCAATGATGGTACTGTATCCCTCTTCCACAACTATCAATCTAGAGTTTCACCTTTTTGTCAGTTCAAGATAACCTCATATCACTTGTTACGAACCCCGCCACCAATTGTCATGATCTGCCTACCCAGCACTACGAACCACGCCATCTATTGTCCTGATCTACCTACCCAGCAACAGGAGCAATGCCATCTAGGGACGAAACCCGAGTATGACTACTCTTAGTTACCAGTCCGGGGTTTCCCTTCTCCATATCCTGGTTGTTGCGTTACCTCCTCCAAGTCTTCTTCATAAGCTCCAGTTCGATGAGAGTTCAGTTCACTCTGGGAAGTGACCACAGGATCACCTATCCTGGAAACCTACGGCACAGTGACTACCTACCGTCTTCTACAATACTCAGCCTTACTCGTCAGCCATCTCAGCTCCGCACTTAAGTATTTGTAATCTTATATTGCCTCCCCGCGTCCACCTTGCTTCAAATTATTGTATGTTGTATAAATATGTATATACTGTTAATGTTTAGGTTAAGTATGGTTAAGGGTAAATTATAGAACGCTGAATATTTTGTTAAGGAATTTATGGTACTTTATTATACACAACAAAAACTCACATCCTTTGTCTACCCTTTTATAGTCCGATTGTCTTTGTTTTTTTATTGTTGTTGCCTGTTGGGATCTGGGTAGACTTTTAACTATATTCTAAATCCCCAACTCGTAACAAATGGCGACCGTGACAGGTCTATCCTCAAAGGGTAGTTAGTCGATGTGATGGGCCGCCCCGCTTCATGGTGATCACTGCAGCTTCCTGGATGGGCCGCCCCGCCTTCCCTTCTTCCCGGCTAATGCGCCCCCCCTCTTCTCCCCCATCCCACCTCTCGCTTCTACTATCCTCTTCCCATTCTTTCAATATGTCTGTACTACTTGACCAGACACAAATCCACTCGCTGCTAGACCTTTCCACCTAATTGCTGTAACCCTTTTTTTCATCTTAAATTTTACTCACATGTACCTCATTCTTAGTCTTTGTATTCGCCGAAGAATCAATGTTTCACACCTATACATTGAATCCATTATATCGAGAAGTGTGTTATACGGATGTTTCACTGTATATAATAATGTTAACTTGGTTTCAAAAATACTTCACAACATCAGCAGGGGCAAGATAATGTGTTTTTGACCACTCACGTGCGCTCTCCTCCACTGCCGTCACTCGACTACTCTAGACAGACGATCCGACGCTCTGGGTCTGTCCTGCCTTGGGAAGCCCTTGGTGCGTTGAGGTCGATTTATACGAGTTCTAGGCTGTAGTTGCCGACATGTGGAGATAAAAAGTGAATAAAACAAAGGTCTCTAGAAAAGGGTTCGAATACGTATACTGTAGGTCTAAAAAAAATTAAGGTGACCTTCCCTGGCCAGGTAAAAACGACCTACTTCCCTGGCCAGGTAAAAACGACCTACTTCCCTGGCCAGGTAAAAACGACCTTCCCTGGCCAGGTAAAAACCATAGTAGTCACCACCATAATGTCAGGTTCACTTGATCTGAAGTTGTAAGAAAAAAAGACTATTACTTCAACAAGGAACTCAGTTGCCGCAGCGAATACCTAAACATGATAAGATGTGTTCCTTAGTTTTTGATGTAACCTAACCTAACCTAACATAGTAGTGCATCTCTCACCTTTATAATACAATACCAAGCATGCATACCACTGACCTGCTTGCGATGGTAGACTGCGAGTGTAAAACTGTTGGCTCTAAATTTGTAATATAAAAAGTGCTTTACAATACACGACTACGGTTGTGAATACTTGACTACAAATGGCACCGCCCTCCTCAAGGTACCGCTTGCCTCTCACTCCCACCCTCCCTTTGAGGTTGTGAGGAACATGAGTGGCTTCAGAGGATTATTGATTTGTTTAGGAGTTGTAACTTAACGCTTGTTTGTTTGGGTATGATGATCATCCAGCTATGGTACAATGATAGGAGTTTTAAGGGTGTCACCTAGGCTGTTGAGTTCTGAGGTGACTAAAGAGGCCGATACGGGACCGGCAGGATCGATCACAGATGTTGCACATGTGGGGGGGCTACATCTAGTGCGGGAGGGGCGGCGGCGAAGTCTTTCCGGCGTTGGTGCTGGTCTGCCTCGTTATGCAGTCGGGATAACTCGAAAGTATTGACACCTTCTTGTGTGGTGATCCTCTAAGTGTTACGGTGTGGAGTAATCGTCTACCAGGTGAGGGGGTCGATTTGGCACTTTTCAGGTTTGTCTTAAGACTATCCTTATACCTTTTCAGTTGCCCGCCAGCGTTACATTTACTGTTCGTTAGGTGACTGTAAAGTAGCTGCTTTGGCAGTCTACTGTCGTCCATGCGCGTAATTCTTCATGGATAATGGTAGCCTCGATGCTTCTACAGTTGGTGTCAGCAAGAATACTAGCATTTGTTCTCTTGTCTTCCCAGCGAACCCGGAGGATGCAACGTAGACAACGTTGGTGAAAGTTTTCAAGTGCCTTGAGGTGCCTCCTGTATGTGACCCATATCTCGCTGCCATATAGCAGGGTGGGGAGGACCACTGCTCGATATACGAGTAACTTTGTAGATATTTTCAGGTCCCTACAACTGAAGACACGGGTAAGGAGTCTGCCAAAGGCTCGAGATGCGCATCTGATCTGATGCTGAATCTCTACATCGATGTCGGTGGTGGTGGACAGGTGGGAGCCGAGATACCGAAAGTGGGTAACATTAGAGAGAGTGGCACCGTTAAGCTGGCTGGATGGTGGAGGTGTGTCTGAACCAGGGGCAGGCTGAAAGAGAATCTGATTGTTACGTGCATTCACCTCAAGGCCGAAGTGTGCATATGCATCTGCGTAGGTGTTCAGGATCTCCTGTAGGTCGCGTTCAGTGTGAAGACGAGGGTGAGGTCGCCTGCATACTGAAGCTCAGTAATGGAAGCTGCCGACACCTCTGTTCCTGCCTGGACTCGTCTTATTTTGAAAAGACCCTTCGTCCGGTACTCGATGTCCACCCAGCCGGCTAGATTGGCGCTGGCATGGGTAAGGAAGGCAGCCAAGAAAATGAAAAAAGAGATCTGGTACCAGTACACACCCTTGATTAACCCCCGTTTGGATGGGGAAGAACTCAGACTGGGTGCCATTGTGTAGGACACTGCCGTTCATGCCATTGTGGAGTTGCTTCACAATGGCGATGAATTTTGGTGGGCAGCCAAAACGGCTGTTGACTTGAGTCGAAGTCCTTGGTTAGGTTGATGAAAGCCATGTACAGGTCACAAGGCTATTCTCTGCACTTTTCCTGTATTTGAAGGGTAGCAAAGATCATGTCAGTGGTGCCACGTGATGGTCTAAAGCCACATTGAGATTCTGGGAGGAAGTTTTCCACCTCAGGAAGAAGTCTGTTTAGGAGGACTCGGGCGATAATTTTGCCAGCTACGGACAGCAGCGAGATCCCGCGGTAGTTGCCACAGTCTGACCAGTCTCCCTTGTTCTTACAAATATTGACAATGGAGGTATCTTTTCGAGGCCCTATTATACGTGATCCTCCTCCTTCCACGGAGGCCAGGTCGTCGTCCTCGTCGTCTTCCTCTTATACGTCGTCGTCCTCTTCCACGGAGGCCAGGTCGTCGTCCTCGTCGTCTTCCTCTTATACGTCGTCGTCCTCTTCCACGGAGGCCAGGTCGTCGTTCTCCGGAGACCCATAGTGCGGATCGTTTGAACTACACTTACACTGTAGTGAACAATAGGCAAAAGACCCACGCAGTAGACCACCCAGGGGAAGGGCGGCTCCTACGCCAGCGTAACCCCTTCATTCATAAGTGCTGCCGTCAGCTCATCTCTTTATTTTTCCAAGCCGTTCATCTTTGAGATCGTTAACCAACGGGATGTTCTCCCAATGGCCGGCGACAACTTTCTCAAGGGGTAAAACGTTTTCCAAGGGTAGTTTTAAATTTTTATCAGATGGGGAAAAATATTGGAGAAAAGTCTTCTGATTTTGGAGAAGAAACTCACTTATTAGGCTTGAAGGAGAGAATGTAGTTAAGCTTGCTTTTCTAATTTAATAAGATATGAGGTAGTGAAGATTACAGCCTCAGTTTAGACAGAAGGTAGTGAAGATTACACACACACACACACACACACACACACACACACGGGTGCTTCCATTGTTACCTTGGCAGTGTAAAATACAGTATACTGAACGCTTTTGCTTGGGTGAATCTTAACCACAAGGGATTAAATCAACGCTTGATAAACTCCTGAATAAAAAAACACATTATAAGGTTTACAGAAAGAAACCAAACAAAAACAAAGTAAAAACGTAATGGTAGCCGATACGTAACGCTTGGATCGGGGGGGTAGTAAAATTGTAACCCGACAAAAAATTACGTTGTGCGTGTTGTCCTTGTCAAAAACAAAACAGGTGTTTTTGTTGTAGTTTTTGTTCCGCGGGAGAGGGTGGGGGGGGGGGTAGGATGGTATGTTCTGTATATGGGGAATAGCTCTAGTTCAGTGTTTGTCTTGAAATAAAATGAATATAACCGGGAAAGTGTATGTAACCGGGAAAATGAAAATATAGCCTTTGGAATGCACTTGTCTGTATAGTTTAACCAGAAAAATGCAGCTCTCTTATTGGTGTCTAATATATAACGTAACAGCGCACTTAACCTTTAGAGGACGATTGTACTCTAGGGGTTAAGATATCGTACTCAAGGGGTCCAAGACTTTTGTTTATATATTGGAGAAACAACGACCATGATAACATTACCAGTTAAGTGAAGACAAAGTAAATGTTTGGTAGTAAGAACTGTGAACTGTGTACTGGTGAAGTGTGATCTGTGTGTACTGGTGAAGTGTGATCTGTGTGTACTGGTGAAGTGTGATCTGTGTGTACTGGTGAAGTGTGATCTGTGTGTACTGGTGAAGTGTGATCTGTGTGTACTGGTGAAGTGTAAATTGTACTGGGTTGGGTACTAGCGACATCTAGGGTGAGTACAACTAAACACGCTGAAGACTTTTAAGTACTCAATCATCTAGATCAGGGGTCACCAAACTTTTTTCACAGTGGGCCGGATAACTGAAAGAATGACGAGCGCGGGCCGCATAATCATTCTGTTCAATACTTGCAAGCCAGAACGAAAGCTCTGGTAACGTCAGAGCGTAGGCGGAGCTACCACGAGCCGGGGAAGGACTTGGGATCCGGCCCGCGGGCCGTAGTTTGGTGACCCCTGATCTAGATATAAGACCAACATATCGCCACCAAGCAAAAAGAGCATGACAAAAACAATTAGATCTCAAGGACCCACTTATAAGACGTGAGGGGGGGGGGGTCATGCAGGTGATTATAGGGAACTGCAGGTATGAAGTCACTCAAGTCTACAGAAAGTTACAAGACAAGCGAGGTTATCCTAAAACTATATCTTGAGCTTGTGAGACCTCACTTGGATTACGCAGTTGAATTCTGGTCACCGTATTACAAAATGGATATAGAATCCCTAGAAAGAATTCAGAGGACAATGACAAGACTAATCCCGGGCATTAGGAACCACGTTAATTTGCACTCAAACTATCCAACCCGGAGCGAACTCGTAACAACGGTTTTAAATTAGACAAACATTGGTTTGGAATCAGAGTAGTGGATGAATGGAACAAGTTACCAAATATCATCATTAACTCGAATACGCTGAATAGCTTCAAACATAGGTTGGATGCTTATATGATCAATAGGGGTTGGGTGTAAACGGGACTGCCCAGTATGGGCCAATAGGCCCGCTGCAGTTACCTCCATTCTTATGTTCTTATCTCTGCCGTAACCTGTTCAAACGGAGCGTTTTAATGAGGGGCCGACTCGAACCACGATGCCACCCTTCCAGTTATAGCAATGATGAACCCGCCTCAACCAGACCCCACTAAAACTCAAGAATATAAACACTGCTCAGTATATAAACGTCGATAACCTTAAGATTTTACAACGTTTTTCCCGAATTCTTTGATATGATTCAAATTCCATCAAACGTAACCTCTAAATATGCTGAATCAGGTTAAGAGTGTCAAGGCGCTGATATCTTCATCATCATAGAGCAAGTTGACGCTGTGCGTCTCTTAGTTGATGTCCCTCACAAATTCTTTCTTGCCAGGTTACTCTTCTGCCCAGTGTTCTCGTTCCACCTTGTAATCATGAATAAATCCTAACTAGATGATCATCATCTGTTCTGCTTACATGACTAAACCACCTTAGATGGCTTACTCTTAATTTCTGAGCGAATGTCAATATTTCTATCTATTTATATAATCTTCCTCCGCCCATCAACCCATTCCTCAAGTGATTCCACCTACACAGTATTTATTTTAAACCATTTCACATACGTTTCAGCCCAGGTTACATTCATATCCCCACCGATGGTACACGACAAAACCCGACACACGAAGATCTCTCTAAGTTAAAATTATCGATGACTTGTGTATTTACTAATCTAAAACACCGAGACACATTAGTTGTAGAGATGCAGTAATACCTCATAAACATCATCGGTATGTTATTTATTTCAGAGCTTCCATTGTTCACAGTTTACAGACGTCTTTCACTGGGTGTAATGTTGTCGGCCGCGTCACATCATCATTATTAGAATTGCAGTGATCGTCTCCTTCTCTCTTATAGATAACTAAATGAACAGGAAAGTAGTTTATAACAATGGATGATAGCTGCATATATATGTATTGCAGAAGCTTATACGATAACAGTGTGTGTGTTACAATCACAATCGTTTCAACAATTCTTACTGCCAAAACAATACAATAATTATAAATATCCTTCAACTGGGAGATGGAAAATGGATTGTTGACCTCACCACCACCACCCCTATCACCATTAACGCCACTCCCATAACTACCCCAACCATTCCTACCCACCACCACCTCTCTATTATCACCATTAACGCCACTCCCATAACCCTCCCAACCGCTACCCACCACCACTCCCACCACCACCTTCGGAAAATTTTTACGTTAGTGCATGACCAGAGTGAGTAGCAAAATTCTTATTTGTTTTTACCTCTGCGATTATATGTGCTATGTAAACAATGGCCACATCAATATTTAACAGCACCAATAGCTCTGTTGTCGACACTGTTACTGACATATTTAATGGCTAATTCACTGATTGACGATTCACTGTACTGTTGGTGTGAGGATGTTGATAAATCCAGATGGGAAGGAGGAGATGGGGCAGGGGAGGGCCGGGCCCTACAGACCGGGCTGGCAGCTGTTTCCATGGTCAAGAGACCACGGCCGCGTTAGCGGGCAGCGCCGAGTACACACGTCATTACCCTATGAAGGCTGAGGGAAGTGTGTTGGAAGTATATTATATATATAAGATTATAAGAAAATATACCTGAATATACACGGGGGAGTAAACGTAAAAGGTTATAATCGATGTGGATTGAGGTCAGGAGGAGGAGTATTGGGTACAGGCGAGAGAAAATAATGTACAAAAATAAAAACTGCGGTAACTCCACAAGAAATTATGAAAAACCCGGATAACTCCTTTTCATAGGGTTTTGTTGACGGCCTGCCTCGCCTCACCCCCCTGCCTCGCCTCCCCACCCACCCCACCCCACCCCACCCCACCCCACCCCACCCCACCCCACCCCACCCCACCCCGCTTCAAATAAAATCGTATGGGAGAGAGAGAGGATATCAGTAATACATCATTATTCATAGTAAGAGTTGTGGTCAGCTTCAGGGATCAACCACAGGTATTCTAAGGGACTATTGGTCGAGCCCACACGGAATTAGACTCTTATTTTGTCCTATTTAAGTATAATGTTTCTCTATAGTCACGTTTTTTTATACATTGTTCATAACTTATCCTCTCTTTTGTTTTTCCTTCTTTTCCCAATTTTTTCGCAAATTGTCTTTCTTGTTTCTTTCTTCTCCTTTCTTCTTATTCGTCTTCATTTTTTTCTTAATTTTGGTGTTTTTCGTTCTTCATTTTTTCACTTCTTAATATTTTTCATTTTATTTTCCGTATTTTTCTTTCCATTTTTTTCCTATTTTTCCCTCCTTTATTCATTAATTCCTCCTTGTTTCATCTGCTTCTTGATCTTCTTTCTTATTTTTTTCTTTTCTCCTCTTGTTCATTATCCTACGACTGACTTCTTCTTTATTTCCATTTCCTCATTATCACATCATTAGTATTGGAGTCATAATTACATGCCCTCTCGTCTGTACCTTTTTACCTATTAATAAATGTTCTAAGTCAATAGACAACACAACTTAGGGGGAGATGTGTAAGGGGTGTGTGATTCTTCACCTTGTAACAAGTGTGGTGACTCAGGGTGAAAGTGTTGTGACAGCCATTACGAGGTGCTGAGTTTACCTGTGAAAACAAAACGTCGACACGAGTAGGTTCAGTTTTTTTTTTTCAAAGTGGTATATAAAAAAATAATAATAATTCTCATCTAAAGGTTCGTTTGTCCAAGCCTTGAGAGTCAGCCATGGGATATTATATACAGCGCTTTCTGTCTTCAAGGTTGGTTGTATGTATGTATGTATTTATGTATGTATATGTAGCATGTATGTATGTTTGTCTGTGTGTATGTATTTATTTATTTATTTGTTTATTTATTTTTTAGGGGTAAATTATTTTTATTTTTCCCTCTTCTCCTAAGTGGATCGAGGCGAAGAAATTCCACCAGTGTGTCAGTCAACAGTAAATCTGGGACAACAAGGTGGGTCTCAGTGAGTGTGCAGTACAGTAGTGTGTATACAGAAGACTTATACCTGTACATATATCCTTGACATATACCAGGAGTGATCAACAGCTCCTTGTCCCATTTATACCAACCACGCCATTGTTATTAGCATGTGTGTGTGTGTGTGTGTGAGTAAGTTAAATTGTTCTGACAAGTTATTTCTGGGGTCAGTCAAACTCGGTGGAAATAGTCGTTAGTGGTGGGGTTGTGGTGGAGGTTGTTGTGGTGGTGATATGAACCTGTTTTGAGGGAAATTGGAACATTATAATTCAATTTCTAGTTACAGGGTTAATTGAGGTCACTATAAAGACACTACTGTTTATAACTAGTACCTACAAGTTTACATTTGGTATTATGGAATTAAAATATTAAGCGATTATATAATGTTTCAGTTGATAAATAGAATAACTGATATTACCGCATATATCATAGGCAGTCATAGATATTTTTTATTTTGTTTTCTATGCTTCTGAGCGTCAAGATATTAGAGAGGGAACGAAGGGAGAGAGTAAAGCTGGAGGAAATGTTAGTAAACCAGATGAGGAATCCAGGCTGAGGGAAGTGTAAGGGTTGAAACAAGGAGAGAGTGGCTCAATGGTCACGAAACAGGTCTTGGAAAGAAAGTTTCAAGGCAGTAATTGATACAGGTATGGGAGCTCTTGGTGCGGTTGACAAGTTGAACTGGTTTACTCTGGGAACAAAATTGAATAATGATAAAAAGGTAATGTGACGTGGTTGAAGTACTCGAGAACAAGGGACCAAAATGTTTACAAAATGACCTATTTCTTTCATATTTGACCAGTACGATAAAAAAATGTCTAAATCTTACTTATTTTGGAAGTGATTGTTTGGGGTTTATTTGCAAAGTGTATTTAGCCAACTTTCATCATAGTTGATAGAAAAATGACCGTAACAGCAGCTTGAAATTTTGCGTGTTTGGGTTGCCTGCCATTTCATCCTTGAAAATCCTTAAAAAAAAATTATAAAAAAATTAATGACAGAATCAGGGGAATGGTGAAAGATTGCTTCCAAGAAGAACAGGAAAACAACTTTATCTCCCTCCCTCCCTCCCTCCCTCCCTTCCTCCGGCATGACATATAATTATCTAAAAAAAAAATAAGGATTAGTCTTATTTATAAAATTATGTTGACAACAGGAGAAACGAACACTTGTATAAAAAGAATTAAATTGTTTATTAATTAATGAAAAAATCTCAAACAAGTCAAATAATATAATAGTTATAAAAAAGAGTTTGGCGATTATCTAAAAACCTGTTGAAAAAATGTGACAATTTCTCCAAGTAACTATTGGTGGTAACAATATAAAAGCCACTAATCGTATAAAGACAGGTTAGTGTTATTTCAGTCTCCATGTGTTGTCGACTGGTGGTACTGGAGGTGGTGTCCTGAGATAACTCACCACGTATAAGATCCCCTAGGTGTGTGTGTGTCGGTCTGTGTGTTAGAGATGATGAAATGTAAACCCTAAGGTTTTATTAATCAGTTTTCTCGTGGTGATATAATTTATTCTGTTATACTTGCTAGTAAATGAAAATACGTGACAATAGGTTTGACCGGGCATAAGGCGTCGAACCTCCAGATATGAGGAGATGGCCAGCACTCATAAGAACATAAGAAAATAAGGAGTCTGCAATAGGCCGGTTGACCTGTGCATGGCAGCTCCTGTCGAGAGTTCTACCACTCTCTATTATCCATGAATCTATCTAGCCTCCTTTTGAAACTCTCCAGAGTTCCAGCACTTACTACAAAGTTGCTAAGCTTGTTCCACTCGTCCACCACCCTATTTGTGAACCAGTTTCTTCCTATCTCCCTCCTAAACCTAAACTTATCCAACTTAAATCCGTTGCTCCGAGTCCTATCCTGCCCGGATATTATAAGAACTTTATCTATATCCCCTTTATTGATTCCTTTCACCCACTTAAATACTTCTATCATATCTCCCCGCACTCTTCGTCTTTCTAGGGAATGCAAGTTAAGTTTCTTTAACCTATCCTGATATGGAAAGTTTCTAAGTCCCGGAATCATTTTCGTCATTCTTCGCTGCACCGACTCTAGTGAAGTGATATCCATTCTATAATAAGGGCACCAGAACTGAACCGCATAATCGAGGTGCGGTCTGACTAGCGCAAGATATAGTTGCAATAAGACCTCTGCACTCTTATTACTTAAACTTCTAGATATAAAACCCAATACTCTGTTTGCCTTATTTCGAACATAAACGCACTGTTTTCTAGGCCGTAGGTCCGGGCTTACAAGTACTCCTAGGTCTCTTTCACAAGTCGACTTCTCTAGGTTGATGTTGTTAAGGCTGTATACATTGTCAGTATTTGTTCTTCCAATATTAAGTACTCCTACTCATCAGCTGGTATATGGGCGGGAAATTGACGATTATTGTGTAAATATCACATACGTAACACAAATCCACGAACTAGATTTATTTAAGATGCTCTTTTGTTTTTAATGAGAGGAAACAGGAAGGAATATAGTTTTTAAATACGGATTTGTTACCTGGCGTGGGTATAGTATATCACTTGCTGTAAGCATGTCATCTACTGTGGGGTTTGTCACCTTTTGTGGATATGCAATCTGATCTTGAGTATATGTTGAGGGTATGGAAACAAATGTGGATCTGTCACATGGTTTATGTCAGGTACCCCCATTGTTTTCTGTCAGCCATCCTCGATAAGTCACCCATCGACATCATATTGTCAAGCCTGCACGTTTATTAATCATTTAAATAAGGTAACCCATTAGAGAAAAGCAGCTATATCAGAACAGTTGTCAAGTGAACGGTGAGCCGCGTCCTAAGTTGGGAATCAGCCAAGCGAGGGCGCTAGTGTCTCTCTCTCCAGACCCGCCCCACCTTTCTCGTCAGCTGGCCCAGGCTGTTGGCTGGATTCCCCCGCCAGCCTGGACGTGTTGGCTCAGTATTCCCATGAGTGGACTTACATCGGCGACCCCTTCAGTGACAGTGGATTTAGAGACTCCCTAATTAAACAGTCATTATTGGCTGGGGATATTGCCAACGGTCAGTGTTAATACTAGTGTGTAATATATACAGTGTTCATTCCTTCTTTGTATGAAACTAAGGATACCTTTATCAGCTATCTACAGAGAAAGTCGGCAGCACGACCTCTAGTGTTGTGTGGCGGAGTCATCACTGCCTCTGTAAAGCTCTTGTGTGCCTCTTAACATAATTGTGACCTGAGCGATTTCAAAGCTTCCACCAAGGGCTAACATGTTTCACGTTTTGAGTTATTATACTGTTAAGTGTTTCCTCGTATATCGCCAGACAGTTTCCACCCGTTAGTGAGTAGTGCCGAAGTGTCAGTGTAGTTAGTGTGTAGTGCTTTATAATCTTGTTCATGTTGATTGTGAATATTTGGAGTGAGTTCCTTAGTCCTAAGTGGTAGTTACAGTCAATTCATAACGCCATAACAAGCCATCCATACAGGGTGGCCTCCGCTCTCATACTACCCATCCTCCTTAAGTCAGAGGTGATCGCTGTATACACTGGGCCACCGCAGCCATACAGACCGCGTGTAGTTTATCATATACTGGAGCGCTTGCATCACTGAGTTGGGTAAATACAGTTGCTTGCATCACTCACTGGGTCAAGAGATACAGTGACTAGAATCTTTCAGTGTGGTGGTCGTGGCTTGTATGGGAAATATCATCACCTCATGTTAGGAGACTTGTGATCAACATTTATTTTTAGAAGCGAAAGTAAATAATTTCCTTGGTGGTGAAAGCGAAAGTTCACGAGTGATGGTGAGTAGGTACCCCTGGGTGTGTATATCGTGGTTATACCTAAGATTTCGTGACGTGGTTATCTATTAATGGTATGGCGTGAGTGTTTCTAGGATGGTGTGGCGTGGATACACAGGTCTAGCTTTTTTTGTAGATGTATAGCTTGTAGAAAGATGTGGTGTGGGTGTATGTGTGGAGTGTGTCACCGAGAGTGGATACATTATGAGTGGTGAAGTGTGGGTATGTGTGAGTGGTGATGGCACGGGTGGGCGGAGTGTGAGCAAGTGGCATGACGCTATGTAAATACTGGTTACATTATCAGGGCGAGGGTGTACTTAGCTGCTGTCATTTTAGGAGTTCTGACGTGATTATAATAATAATAATAATAATAATTTATGGTGAAGGTAAAATACAAAAATCAAAAGCTGTATGCTGTGTTTTGTGTGTGTGTGAGGTACAGTCTGTTGTGGCAGTGGTTCAGATGGTTAGAAGTGCCCAGGTCGTGTAAACGCTATGTCATGATTTAGCATTTTTCCCCCTTGAGGTACCTAATATAGCGTAGCGTAAGTACCGTTTTCGTACCACCCTTTTATTTTCTACTGTGTTGTGTCTCGGTAATTGATGTGGACGACAATGGGATGTAAATTACCGCATCCTTTACCAACATTCCACACAATGTCACAGTGACTCTACTGGAGAGAGTCACTGCATGGTTGAGGCTTCACGCTTGGCTTCCGATGATTATTTACAATGTAGACACAAACAAGCACAGTTTCTCCTCAACAATAAGAATATGATGAAAAACAAAACAAATACTGTGGTTAGTTATCTCATCTTTATAAGCAAGACGTTAACAGTTCCTAAAGATTTATTCGAGGAAAATATCTTGGTTAAATTCTTGAGAAAAACCAAGTCATCTGTACAACGCTTCCCAGGTGATGAATCAACTATTCCTTGTCAGTGAATTAGCCATTAAATATGTCAGTAACAGTGTCGACAACAGAGCTATTGGTGCTGTTAAATATTGATGTGGCCATTGTTTACATAGCACATATAATCGCAGAGGTAAAAACAAATAAGAATTTTGCTACTCACTCTGGTCATGCACTAACGTAAAAATTTTCCGAAGGTGGTGGTGGGAGTGGTGGTGGGTAGCGGTTGGGAGGGTTATGGGAGTGGCGTTTATGGTGATAGGGGTGGTGGTGGTGAGGTCAACAATCCATTTACCATCTCCCAGTTGAAGGATATTTATAATGATTGTATTGTTTTGGCAGTAAGAATTGTTTAAACGATTGTGATTGTAACACACACACACTCTGTTATCGTATAAGCTTCTGCAATACATATATATGCAGCTATCATCCATTGTTATAAACTACTTTCCTGTTCATTTAGTTATCTATAAGAGAGGAGACGATCACTGCAATTCTAATAATGATGATGTGACGCGGCCGACAACATTACACCCAGTGAAAGACGTCTGTGAACTGTGAACAATGGAAGCTCTGAAATAAATAACATACCGATGATGTTTATGAGGTATTACTGCATCTCTACAACTAATGTGTCTCGGTGTTTTAGATTAGTAAATACATAAGTCATCGATTATTTTAACTTAGAGAGATCTTCGTGTGTCGGGTTTTGTCGTGTACCATCGGTGGGGATATGAATGTAACCTGGGCTGAAACGTATGTGAAATGGTTTAAAATAAATACTGTGTAGGTGGAATCACTTGAGGAATGGGTTGATGGGCGGAGGAAGATTATATAAATAGATAGAAATATTGACATTCGCTCAGAAATTAAGAGTAAGCCATCTAAGGTGGTTTAGTCATGTAAGCAGAACAGATGATGATCATCTAGTTAGGATTTATTCATGATTACAAGGTGGAACGAGATCACTGGGCAGAAGAGTAACCTGGCAAGAAAGAATTTGTGAGGGACATCAACTAAGAGACGCACAGCGTCAACTTGCTCTATGATGATGAAGATATCAGCGCCTTAACACTCTTAACCTGATTCAGCATATTTAGAGGTTACGTTTGATGGAGGTCGAATCATATCAAAGAATTCGGGAAAAAAGTTGTAAAATCTTAAGGTTATCGACGTTTATATACTGAGCAGTGTTTATATTCTTGAGTTTTAGTGGGGTCTGGTTGAGGCGGGTTCATCATTGCTATAACTGAAAGGGTGGCATCGTGGGTCGAGTCGGCCCCTCATTAAAACGCTCTGTTTGAACAGGTTACGGCAGTAGAGATGTGAAAGTGTTTTCTATTTTTTGTCGAGGAGTGTTCTTGTCCTGGTCAACTGTTAGCTGTGACTGGCTGGCTGTCTGGCTATAAATATGCATGTTATAGATACTACTAATTCATCTATTAAAACCTTATAACATCAGCGTTTTTATTATTGATTTGCATTAAGTTTTTGTGTTGGTATGACTTTCTGAGAACTTTACTTGAGTTTGTGTTTTGTTGGCAATTATGATTTTGTATATTTACGTTTGACGATAGCGTTCGTCATTCATGGTCGTGGTGGACTGTATCTGGTGTTTGACAGAAGTTACATTCCCTTTATTTATAACCTTATACTGAGAACATGTAATACAATTTGTATTTTGGTTATTCCTATTACATATTACTTAAAGCAAACTGTGAGTGGAATGTACTGTTCTGGATCTATCTAGCGAGGGTTTTCATACGCAGATTACATACCCACACCTTCAAAACATGTCTGGCGAATCATATAGACCATTTCCATAGCGTCAGATTTTGGTTTTTGAATGAATGACTTGTAAGGCAACGATGGAAGTATATGGTATTGTTGAAGAGGCTCATTGTAGGGTGTCACTCTATTGTAGCCTAACACCAGCAAGCGAAAAAATGCCAAATTAAGACTATTCCTTGATCCTTCTACTGTGAATAAAGTTTTCACAGAGTTCAGAAGCTGTCAGTCTCAGGGTAACATTTTTTTCTTTTGCGTAAGGAATTTCAAGGGCTTTATATAACTGTAAAAGGTTAAGGTTGAGAGGTAAAGGTTTGTGTCTGGACGCACCTGGAGGAAGGGTCAACACCCCCTGGCTCCCTCAGGCTAAGACTCTCCTGAACGAGCTATAGAACCCAAGATAGGTAGATACCAGGTAGCCCACTCCCATAGGATCTACGCTAATGAAAATAAAAATGACATTTTTATTTACGTATTTTTGAAGGCTTATGGTGGTATTAAAAGTTGTACAATAAATGTATGGAATGGAGATTTTTTTGTTTTATTTTAATTGGGGCCACTGATTAAATATATAAAATAAATATAAATATTTTACTTGCGACGCTTGCAACCGCCGGATTCCATCCAACGTCGCTGATTGGCTAGCGATGACATCACTTATTAAGCTCCGCCCACTTAGTTACATCAAACAGTAGCAGATAATAAATAATACTGTACCACAATATTACAAACTCATGAAGTGGCAAAAGGGGCGTGGCTTAACGATCTCGAGAGTAGAGTTACCAATTAGTGAATTCCTATGGGCCTGCGTGAGGCGACCTGGTATCTACCTACCTTGATAGAACCCACTAACGTGAGGGGGGAGGGAGGAGCAAAAACACGACCTGTATCGTACTTAATCAAAAGTGCCAACTACTTTTTCAGGTAAGTTGGATATTGAATTTCTTTAAACGTTTTTTTTTTCAGCTTAAAAACAAAAAGTTACTGCACAGTAGCATGCAAACCTGCTTTATTAAGTTACTACCACCACCCCACCACCGCCTCTTCAGGAGGAACTTGTTGTTGTGAGAATCTCAGAGGAAGACTGGCCGTAATAAGACTCAAACTTTCTCATAAGATTGTCTCGTTAAGGCTCGGGTGTCAGGAGACACGGCCTCATGGGGTCAAGTGCAGGTGTTGTAATCATGAAATGCCAATACAGTTTAGAGTAGATCTTTATGGTCACAGTATGATGGTCACTAAGTAGAGGAAAACCCTACTACCTGTAATATATCTCGCAACAAAGGTAAAAGGTTTAAGCTGTTAACCTTCACCTTAATATGATGTTAAGCCCAAAAAAATTAAATAAATAAATCTTAGGCCGTTGGGAAAGTTTAAAAAAGATCGAATGTTGGCCGCCGTCGTAGGAACATAGGAGATTAGATCAATAAAATAAACAACTATAGTACTGAACCAAGTGTAATGATTGTTTATCAGACCACAGCTTACAGCCCAGAGAATTACAACACGTATAACAGTAAGTAAATGCCCTCCTGGTAACCCACAGATTTTTTTTAGATTGCCCCAGTGGGGGCTAGTTTATTGGGCACCCCCTTACATCCTGTGCAAGGTGAAGCGCAGAAGCGTTTACAGCGCCCAACAGGGAAGCATGCTAAGTTCATGCTTGCCTTTATGACTCGTGCATTAAGGGCGTAAAAGCCTGAAGGGTCATAGGTTTTGTCAGCAAGTTACATAAAGTGACAGAATAATGAGCGTGTGGGGGGAAAGTTCCCGGTACATTTCATATGTTTAGGGCAAAGAGTGGCAGGTCCCTAATAATGTCACGTGCCAGGCCTGTCACTAGGAGGAGGGATATCTGGTCAGGGAGGGAAGAGGTGTTGGTAACGGCTGGGGACCTGTAGGAGGAGGAGGTCATAGGGCAAGTGAGGATGTAGTGACGGAGGGTGTGAGAGTCGGGGTAACCCATATACCAAGTTGACCCACCCTATAGTGACCCAGGAGGCCTGACCCCGGCCACTAAGTACTTGAGTTAATCCTGCGATATGACCGTGTTAAAGAAACTACACCTAGCTTAGACACACCCGGGCATGACCACGCACCTGGGCAAAGACAGCTGTCCAGGTCTAACCAGTTTAGTGATAAGAGGCAGAGGTAATTTGCCGACTGGTTCTCCTCCATATAAAGGCCCTGCAGTCCCGTCTACGGGTCATTAGATTCCTGATTCAGATTCCATTGAGACGACTTCCACAACTCGTCACTAGTCGAGGAAGACTTCCCTCCCCAGCACCGTGTCTCCAGCTAGCAGTCTCCCACAGGAGACATAGTTCAGCAGCACCTGCTGGGCCTCCCTTAGGTCACACGTGGGTCATTGTCAGAGCTATTCATAGGGTGAGTTACTTACGGTGGGAAGTGTATTAATTTCATGTTTATGTCCAAGAGTCAGTGTCTAGTAACGTAAATTTAATGTTCTAGTAACTTCGATATAATATTGATATTTATGTGTCCTTGCCATTCAGTTAATATATATATATATATATATATGCAAGTAAATCACTGTAGATGCGCGTGATCTAGGTATATGCTGATAACCACAAGGAAAGAAGAAAACACGAAGTCTGTACTCACCCCTGAAGATGTGAATTACACGAAAGCGCTTGGGAACTTCGTGTTTTCTTCTTTCCTTGTATTATAATATATATATATATATATATATATATATATATATATATATATATATATATATATATATATATATATATATATATTTATTTATTTATTTATTTATTAGCCAATTTAAAACTTTCCCATCGATACCATGAGCCTTAACTTTTCTCAGAAGCTTCTGATGCGGTACTCTGTCAAACGCTTTGCTAATGTCTAATTAAATAACGTCGTAATGTTGAGAGAAATTTACCATTTCACAAAAATTCCTCTCAAATTCCTTCACAACTAAAAACCTGCAACGTCAATGTGGCATTTAAAAACTCATGCACTGTTAAACAAATGTTAATCAAGAACTCCCCCAACAGTACAAGTGGCTGTATTTATAAAGTTCCTTCCAAGGAATGTAATATGTTTTACTTAGGCCAGACAGGTAACTAGACTTAAACAACATAAATACAGTGTTAGGACAGGCCAGGAATCCAATGCTCTGTTCGTTTATTTGAGGGATAATAAACATTGCATTGACTGGGATAATGCCTCCTCAATATTACCTTGTAATTCAATTGACAGTCGGAACATTATAGAATCTAGTCTCATTAAACATACCGAAGCAGTCAACATGAATTTGAGTAATGGTATGTACAAACTGGACAATTTTGTAATTAAGATTTGTAACCAGGTGAGAAGGTCGGGTCAACTTACCCTCTGACCTGACTACCGACCGTTGCGGTGCTTTTTAAAGATTAGTAGGGTCATTACCTGACCATTGTGGACCTGATCTCACCCTCCTCTGTATATATATACCTTGTTTTGTACTTCTCCTTAGTCTGTACTCACCCCTGAAGATGTGAATTACACGAAAGCGCTGGTAAATACTTCATCATTATGTTAATTTAACGTTGTGTTTTTTCATTACAGAAGAAGAATCCTTGGAGTGTTCTGGAGCTGTACAGGAGTGAGCAAGCCTTGCCTCAGGATGCCTCCCTCACACAACACCCATGTCAAGTCCCCGCCACCTCGCTCCGACAAACATGAGGAAGGTATGGGAAGGCGAGCTCAGGCCGCCCCTCCTAACTCGGGTCCCGTCACGGTGGTCAAAGGTTATTATTGGATTACGTCGAATCAGAGTTAGTGTATAAGGCAGAGATTAGAAATTTCGTTTAATAATTACTGTGTGTGTGTGTGTGTGTGTGTGTGAGGTGAGTGCAGATGTTTGTGGTGGTGAGGGACTGGGACTTGACGATAGAGAGGTCATGTTTGCAACCCAACTCCCTACAAGTTTTTCTATCATCTCTTACGCTCACTTTCTACTGGCCTCTGCCACCACACCTCACTCGGTCGTTTCTCCTGCTAGGAAGGTGCACTCCAACCTCCTTAGTAACACATACACACGACGCAGCAGCACATAACATACCACTAATATGTCTTGGTTTGATAAGGTCTCAGAATAGTCGTACGCGACCATGGTGATGACACTTGTTATAATGTATATCTTTATTTGTTTTTATTTTATGTCAGACTTCATGAAAAACGTAAGAACAAATATTATATTTATCTTTACTAACCGTTGAAATAATCATATGTAAGCTAGGCAGTAAATATAAGGGTGTGTGGGATGTGAAAAGTGACTAAAAATATGTAACAATAAATTCAACGTCACACGAGCTAGCACTTAACGCGAAGAAAAAATAAATAAATAAATCTACAGAAGTTACCCAAGCGAAGTTTGACTGGTGGCATAGATTAGCGAGAGAAAACGATATAATGAGGGAGGTTTAATTAAATTTGCTACCCCTCAACCGCTAGAGGTGGCCAGTGGTATGGGTAGAGTCATCAATTATTGTTCTTGATAATTTTGCCTAGGGTTATTTTGAAGCCCAGTACTCTTCTTGATTCCACGGTTCTACAGTACCATCCCGCGTGAAGAAGTATTTCCTTGTGTTTGGTCTGCATGATAACTTGGTGAGCTTGATGTGCCCTCGTGTTGGTGATGTGTGACATTACAAAGAAATGGCTCGGGTTCACGTTTTATATTATCAACCAACTCATTTATTCTATTTACAATATTATTCAAGTTGTGGTCAATTACAGATATAGTCATGCAGTCTGTGTGGGTCGGGGTTGTGGACTGACACACTGTTCTCCCTGGTTGCACTTGCCTCCGCCACTTTCCCCTGGCGTATCACCCACAAAACGCCGTCCCGGATCCTTGTTCTTTGATTCTTTCTCCTCTGCTTCAGGAGTGTCAATGTTTCTTGTGCTTCTCCCTCTCTGCTGCTGTGCGATCTGGACTATGAAAGTGTTCTGAGAGGTTTGGGTCTGTCTTTTTGGTGGGTACTTTGTCTGTCCGGTGACGTGCTACCTACACTCATCTGTACTCTCTTATTCTTCCCTGGTCCAGCCACTGTTCTGGGGATAACGATTATATTCAGACATACTCTACAATTGTTCTAAGATCTTATCATGTCATGTGTTTTTCTCTTACATTCAGCCTCAGTCAAGTGACCTAAACAAAAATTATATATTTCTTACCCTCAAGTCGACCTTAAAGCTCATGTTGATCTCTTCACTGGTTTTGGACAATAAGACTTTCTGTATATGTAGGCCCAACCATAAAATACTTGTATACCGGGATTAAATATGACTACATATTTCTATTAATTATATGAACTGTATATAATTTCACATTAATGAAATCAGTAGTTCGAGCGGAGAATTTTTTTTTCACTTAAGATGGCGGCCAAACGTTCACAGTTTTTCTGAGGATTTTAAGCGTTTTTGTTATAGCAATTGACAACTTTCCAGGTTTCTTTGCAGCTTAGAGGAGGGAACGTGTCAATGTCTTCCCTTGTAAGTTGTGACGGATGGGATGAACAAAACGCAATGAGTCTGGGAGATTCATTAGTGGCTTTACAGCAGCCTCTATAATAACGTTTCTATCGTCATGAATAACGTAAATTTAAAGTTATTGAACGACGAAATTACAGCTTGAGCTTTGGCTTCTGAAAAATAAAATGTCAAAAGTGTCCATAATTGAATGAATTTTCGTTTATGTTTTTGTTGTAACTAGTAGTGATAATATTAAGAAGACTAAGTTTCATTAAAAAAATATATATATCCCTTCTGTGACAGTTAAGGAACAGAGAACAGTAATTAGACTTAAGCTGCATCTCGGGTGTGTGGTCAAGCGTAAAATGACTTGCTATAAGCGTAATTACACCTCATTATCAGGTAATTTATTCGGTAAATAGTCAGGGTATTTATCCAGATTATTAACTCGGTATTTTAAGCCATGACATAAATTTCAAGGTACTGTATTGACATTTGATCACAGTAACGATAATATATAGCGGCGGGAGTAAAAGGCTGGTGGATGTATTTACAGTGGCTCTTCACACCCTACGGGAGACCAGTAAATATAGAAGAGACGGGAGGACTTGGGGAGGCTTAGCAGTGTTTGTTATGATTGTGATATTAAAAAAAAAACGCTCTTACTGTGTATGTATAAAGGTTCAGTATTTCTGTGGCGATAAACAGTGGGTAAGAAAACTCAGAATCTGTCTTGAAAACTATCATATACCTAAGCTGGAACACCTGCCATGAACACTACTAAGACTGATTTGACTAAACAACAGCTTTATGAGGTAAGATAAACATAAATGACTTCTAGTAGATATATTTACGTTCAACAGAAGAATTGTCGGAGTTGAGGTGGAATGGGTGGCGGGCCGGGGTACTGACGGTGATAAGCGGCCTCTACGGCCAGATGACCCTTGCCCGCCAACTGCCACCCGACCCTCGTGAAGACTCGTGGCTCCTTATGTACTCCCCCTTTCCCTGCCTCGGCGTCTGCCTCTTGTACATAGTCGCCGTCACCTGGTGGGGTCCTCTCTATATGAAAAACAGGAAACCCTTCTCAGGACTTAGGAGTGTAATGATGGCCTACAACGCCTTTCAGGTCGTGTACTCTGCCTGGATGTTCTATGAGGTAACTTACTATGATAAGTTCTGGGAGCTTACATCTATAAAAGATTTTCCGAAGTATGTACACTAAAGCTAACTGTTGGTTCTGTAGTAACAAACACCAGCTTATAAATGTCTCTCTCTTGCTCCTGTGTTTTATCAGAAACTTGAATGAGAAATTTCTATGAAATATAATTGTTTTGCAGATGTGTATTAAAGTAATCTTGTTCATTAATTAATATTAGCAATTTTTTGTCGCAAATTGTTTTTTTAATACTAAACAACGTATAATTAACTTAAACAAATCTGTTCACCGAGAAATGCACATGGAGAGAAAGTAGGGTAATAAAAATAACGCTACTGTATATTATTCAATTGACATTTATAGCAGAAATCAGTTGTTTTACTTCTGACGTGAACAGTTAAGATGTTTTCCACTCCTAAATTTAGATCACATAAAGGTGTCTGTTGTCCTCTTAAGAGATACTACTAATAAAATGTTTTAAGTGTGTAATTTTGCTTTTCCAGGCGGGGATGAGCGGATGGTTCGGTAACTACTCGTTCATCTGCCAGCCGTGTGACTATTCCGACCATCCCCAGGCTATCAGGGTGAGTACTACGTGCAGTGAACCATCCCAATGAGTGTAAAATAAAGACAAATATTAAAGAGGTACTTCAGATAAACTTCTTCACCATTTATGAACTATTACCTGGTGAGTACTTCCACAATTAACTAGTGTAATAAGTGTGAATATATCCCTAGTCATTTTATTTAGTCAGGAACTAAATATTGAGAGTACCGAATTATCCAACACTTTCTGACTGAATAAAAATTCACTGATAATATTTATTTGATACTTAATCAGTGACAAACTATCCAAGCATTTTTTTTGCATATTGTTCTATGTTGTATTCTTCTGTGACAACTCTGTAGGCATAGATTTATCTCCTCTCTTCTACCTGTGGCTAACATTCAAACATTCTCCACAGATGATGCACTGTGCATATTGGTATCACTTCTCAAAGTATGTGGACTTCATCGACACGGTCAGTAACACAGTTTTTCTTTGGCGCATCTTGTTGAACCCAGAACCTTGATGCTATAAAAACATGTTGATCAACTTTACATATTGTGTTGGGGATATACAGTATACATACTTCTGAATTGTATTTTGTTTTTGCACAAACCTTGAATTTAAATGTTCAAATTAACGTTCAAATATATCTGGGAAAAGTCTCACTAATATAGAGGGAAGGAAGGCTTGACGTTAATTAATATGAACACTCGGTGAAGGATCTTAAAGATGTCATTTGTATTGACAGGTGTTCTTCGTCCTACACAAGAAGTATGAACACATATCACTGCTGCACGTGAGTCACCACGGCCTCATGCCTATCAGTACGTGGTATGGAGTCCGCTATCATCCAGGTGAGTGTGTTGTTGAAACAGGTGAGAGCAACCTTGATACACACACGTATAATTACTGTATCAATGTTGGTCTTTTCTTTCAGGTGGTCACAACACATTTTTCGGGTTCCTTAACACTTTCGTACACACGGTGATGTACTCGTACTACCTGCTGGCGGCCATGGGTCCCCGTGTCCGTCCGTTCCTCTGGTGGAAGAAGTACCTCACCACACTCCAGATGGTGCAGTTCACCCTCGTGTTCCTACACTCCTTACAGGTAAGTTAAAGGGGGCCAGGCTGTGTAGTCCAGGGATGTACTGTACTACCAACAAGACTGATCTGTGTACACGGAGATATACTAGAGAGAAAATATGTGTGGTTTGGGTGTCTATGTTTAGAAGAAGGTTGGGTGTCTAGAAGTGTATTTGTTCATAGAGGACAGGCTGATGTGGGAGAGAGAGAGAGAGAGAGATCCCTTCAGTATTAACTAAGACTAACCCCTTATCTGTTTATAGCTGGCGTTCGTGGAGTGTGAGGTGCCGCCAGTACTCATGACCTGGGTGGGTTTCGCTTCTGTTATGTTCTTCATCCTCTTCGCCGACTTCTACATTAAGGCTTACCGTAAACGTGGTCAAAATAAGGTGAGTTTCCTATAGCTCTTGTCTTGTGCCTTAACCTGTTCGGCATACTGAAAATATAATCATTATCAGCTGTTAAAAATTTATTGCTGATTGACTGGATGACAGTTTTACTTCACTGTTTTCACTACTGTATATAATTGGGGCAGTTCTTTCTGCCTTGTGTCAATTCAACTCCTTTACCATTGCACTAATATTTCATCATATGGTTGGAGATCTTAACCAATATTCCTTGCGTTTTAAATTCTTGATCTCATTTTTGGGGCGAGATGTTGTGAACCGGATTAACATTAGTTTTGCTCAAGGGCATTTTAGTCTTGTGCTTCAATTTGCTTCTTGTGATCGTGTTTGTAAGTTTCTTGAGTCATGATACAAATAATGAAACTAGGATTGCCTAATAAGTAATTTACCACTGATATGTAAACCTGTTTCTTCGTCATTGAGAGATAACAAAAAAATTCTTCCAACACAACTTGGAAAATATTTAAGGAGTGTTTTTTGTTGTTTTATATCATGTTGAAAGACAAATTATCATGAGTATATGACACTAATTGTTCTGTAGTTCTTAAGTTTAGTGTTTTTGTAATTAAGAACAATTTCGCTTTGAATGTTTCATCTTTGAGAGTTACATTATTACATATTGACAATTATATAACTAACACTAACTAAAGCAGTTGATGTAATTTGACTACATGCATTTATGGATTTACAGGTGAAGGCAGAAGCCACCGGAGTGGAGAGAGACCTCACTACAGAAAACTCGAACCACATTCCAAATAAGATTCCAAATTCTATGCCCAGCGTAGTGTCCAAGGTAGTATGGAATGGTGTAGCTAATGACATGTCCAACAACACCCGTAGTCGTGTGTCTTCGGTCATGTCCACCGGCATCATCAATGTGGTACTCGACAGGCTCTCCAGCATCGTGCCTCGAGGACTCCAGTAAGATAGGTCGTATAAAAAGTTAGTTAATCCTTATATTTGACTGTTTAGAGTGCTTCAATGTACTGAAGGCACACAGTGTTGAACTTTGAACTCTCCTCCATGAAGGATGATTAGTACAAAACCTTCTCCTGCACCCCAGTCACCTCACACCCCAGAACTGTCATGTGTCAATTTTTTAGTGAATTGTACTCTGGAAATATTTTTATTTTTTCTCTCTCCTTATAACCATATTTGATTGAGAATTACGTTTAGTTTATATTATTGTATAAGTAAAATTAGGACCACAGTCCAATGGAACTGTCATCTATGATAATAAAAGAACCTGTCTGTCTGTCTGTGAGTGTCGTGTGTTCCAGCCATAGCTCCAAAACGGAAGCAGTTAAGGACCTGAAACTCTATACACATATTACAGTACTATTGACCACTGTCGCCATGGTGATTGTGGGATATGGTTACCCGTATCAGGGAGGGCAAACTGTGAACCAGTTTAGGTTAAGTTGGGTTGGGTTATGTTAGATTAGGTTGGGTTAGGTCAACAATGTACATTTCTGTCTTTTTTTAATGAAGTAGCATTTATTTGTAATTATTGTGAATTGTTTATGTAATAAAATTTCGACAATTGATTTTCTGTGTGAACCAACATGACGCTGGCACCAATCACGGACAATGACTTCGTGTAATCACTTCCTCGAGGGAATATTCTCTTCACGACGAGACTAAGAGGACCTGTGATAAAATTGAAACATTCTCATAGTGAAGCTGGACGTGTAGTACTGAGGTTATCTGAATTTATATTACACTAAACATTTTCGCCTCCCAGGCCCTGACGTGGGTCAATGACCTGTGCCCGGGTGGGCTAATCCTCATAAAACAAAAAAAATCAGTTAGAAACACCAATGATATAAGGAAACAGACGATAAAATGGATACAGATGCAAAAGGTATAATACTCAGTAAATTTGTACAGTACTACTATCTATGTCTGCTGATGCCATGATATTGTTAAATTATTAGGTGGATCAAGTGGATTTTCCTCTCGCTAAAACAGTCAATTACAGCAGGTTTTTTTTTCTAATGTAAGAAACTCATCCAACCACTTTTGTTTGAGTAATTTGATACACAGAAATGTCTTGTGTGGTCCCGACTGCAGTGTTTACATGTCACAAGTAAACGTGATGGTTGTTTGGGTGTTGGTCTTCCCTGTTCCTTGACTTGATATTTCTCTGCAAAATCTCAGCAGGTGATAAGTTTATTTGACGAGCCTTCAGTTACATTAATGGTTTCTATATGACCACTCGTCCTGGTAGATGGAAAATCACTCGATATTTACCATATATGTGTTGAAATACAAAAATCAGATGGGAGGAGAAAAAACCCGCCCAACATGCAATACTACAGTATATTGAACCACTTCTTGTAGGCCCCAACACGAGTACTAATATTGTAAGGTTGCCAAGTCATATCAATCTTCTAGCATTATCGAAGTAGCATTTCTTAGGCAAATTTAAAATGAAAATAGCATGAGTTTTAGCATATACAAAAATTGCACAATATTTATTCAGCAATTCAAAAACTTAATGAGTATATTTTTTAGTAAAATTAATCAGGCTATAGGGGAGAATACTGTACACGCGGCGACATAATACCTGGTCTTGTATAAAATTACTACTTTTGACAGTGTTAATGTAAATTAAAGTTTCCTGAACATTTGAGGATCGGAAAAAAGAACACAAAATTTATATAAATCTCTAAACGTGTTTATACAAGATTATTTTCTCAAGTATTATAAAATCACCTTCCAACAGCAGCATGCTATTGGTTTTTATTCTTACGAGGCATTAAAGTTTTTTACCTTATATCCGATACAACTTTTTCGGGAACAGGACACTCGGGGTCCACAATTTTATAGACTCTTAAAAAAAACGTATATAACATCTCTTGATATTAATGTGGCGATAAGAATAAAAAACATATGATAACCTATATTTAAGGGTATTCTGTAAAACTAAGGTACAGTATAACAAACACTGACTTCTAGTTATGTGAATAGCCAGCCAAGAAGCGCAACTATATTTTCTTCCTAAACAATGAAGTTTATAGATTGAAACAAACTGTTCAGACTTCTCATGAACGCGTCAATACGTCTATACCAGATGGACAAAAACACAAAATATCTTCAAAATATCATGACGTAACCGGGCTGAATGTTACAATACCGTCTGACTTAAGGTAATTGATGTGTAAGTTAGTCAATACAAGAGATTAGGAAAAGTTTGTTTATTCTGCTCTTCTTGTTGAATGAGGGGGGGGGGGGGCCTTCGTCACATACATACTGCTATGCCTGTCACAAGTATCACACTAAGTAATCCTCCTACAAGACGGTATCCCTCCTGAAGCATGTACTGTAGTGGAAACATTTTATGGGTATCACGTGTTTTGGTCTTTCTCTGCCTGCCAGGGGTTTCAAGCTCCATCTGTTCCTGTTGGATTGATGAACAAGTGTTAGGACGTGTTACCGTGTACACCGCACCTCTGGGACTCTAGCTTGGGTCCATAAAAGCCTAATCAGTTACCATGTTGTACCAATATGAGGCACTGCTTATGTTTTGACACCGATGGAGGGTAAATCCATCGCTCTCGGCCTTCACTTCACTCAAAGCTGTTCTTCGGCTGTAGTTGATGAAGGTAACTAACCATATTTATCCCGTCCACTCTATGCTATAATGATTATATATTTTAGTTTTCGTATTTTCATGTACAACTAATATAATATGCTGTTATATGTACAACTGTCAAGAAATATTTTATCTAGCTGATTCTTTCTTTTCAGCTACGGGCAACAGTGAAGCAGTACACTACTCTCCAGGGTCTTCCCCAAACGTTCCAGTAATAGATGATATCAAAGGACCACAAACTAACACAAGAGTTGTAAGAAAAATTAAATACCAAGCGAGTGGACTTATTAGGGTTAGTGTTAACAAAAAATTAGCCCTATAGCCTTGTAAACTTGTAGAGGAAGGTTGGTACGTATTAAAGCTCCGCCCATATGTTCTGTTGTGAAGGCTGACGGAGGGAGTTATTGTTACCCCCTTACAGTACAGTACACTGTATGTAGCCACCTCACCATCGACTCGGGAGGAGCTCTCTGTCTCGTCCACGTGTAGGAGTCCTATAACCTTTTTCCTACATAGTTATTTAGACAACTGCTACTGAGTACTTAATCGTTTAAGGTGTGTTGTGTTTACGTTCAGTCTGTTTAGCGTGGATATCGAGGAATGGAAATTTATACTCTTGTATTTCCTATTAGTTTTCTGGGGGTAGAGTCAGTTGTGTCTTTCTAGTGTTATGATATCCTGCGCTTTATAACTTGTTTCATATGCATAGCTACTGTATGTGTCATATATAGTGTTGTGTTGCCTTCCCATAGCTTGTGTCACATGCAACCATGCATAGATTCTGCCATATGTAATCCCTCTCAGCTTGTGTCATGTACAGTAGTTTCTTTGCTTGTTTCATGGATTAGAGAACGAATCTTTCACTTTTTCCTCCTCACACACACACACACACACATAAATTATGTATGCCATTTATAAGATATTCTGAGAGAGTTTGCTCTCTCGAATGACTGTCCAAACGTAGCGGGAGTCAGGTACACCGCACTACCTATAATATTCCCTGGTTTGTAGTTTAGGAAAGGCTAACTCACTCGTACTAGGATCAAACCTCTTATTTATCTAACTTTGTATCGTATCGTAAGAGTAAACATAAGGACGGGCTTCTTTTTATCATGTTTCATTTATTTATTTATTTATTTATTTTTTGTTTTTTGCCGTGACGTATCCAGAGAAGACAATGTATACCGCATTTGTCTTTACTTTCATCACTGTTTATATATCAACAGCGTAAAAACAAAAAAACAATCAAGTGAAGGAATATTGAAAGTAATATCGAATCAATATAACAAAACATCTTTAAAAAGTTTACAAGACGAGAAAACGATTTTATTTGATGTCTAAAATAGATGAAATTTTTTTTAGTGTCCGTTTTACATTTATGCTTATGTGTGTTTATATGTTTTATATATAATATAGTTTAGAACATATAAGGTCTCTTTGTATATACTGGGTGGGGACATCACTTTATTTCTATTCCTTCTCCTTTCTCTGTTATATCACGAGTCATCCACCTTCTCTCTACTCGCCTCTTTAATAATCAACCTTTAGTTTCTCTTTTCTCTTATGTCAGCAGTTCATCTGTCTCCTCCTACTTCCTTGACCCTTTCTCTCTATGTATGTATTTTTTTCTGTGTATCTGTAGTCTTATTTATGCTCACCAACCTGTCGTCACGTTTCAGTTGTTTCCAGTCTCTCTGCGCCTTCACACATTCACCTCTCTCTGTATCTTATTTCATTTATATTTACACTTTTATTTTTGATTATCACTCCCTCCAGTACACTCACACGGTTCATTGTGTACCTTTGTGAAGCTTCTCTTAATTACAGTACCTCACTTCTCATCTTCCATAGTAAGTAAGTAGTCGGTCACTTGTTTCTCGTGTGACTCAGAGCAACTCAGCATCTCTGATTCTCTTGGTGTTATTCCTTGTCTTCTATACTTAAAGACACTAAGTACACTATCCACGAACGTAGCTCATATCTACTAATCGTTGGCTTCACCAGTTAACATCTCTCAGTTTAAGACGGTGAGTAAGCGTTTAATCAACACTAGCTGCATCACTGAGGGCGGCAATAACTTATAATACTGCACTGCCTTTATCGTGTTCATCGTCTTCGTCATCATTGTCTTAGTGACCAGAATTGTAGTGACACAACATAATTCCCCGCCACTGTTGGTCAAGTGAGCTAATAAGAAGTAAGTGGTAGAAACATAGACAATATCTCTGTGGTGTAATCATTGTTTGGTCTTGTTTATTGACTGACAGGTATGAGTGGGTGTCTAGCTCTCTCACACATGATCTCTGGCTCAGTATCCCCACAAAATATGTTTCCTTTTACGCTTTCCCTAACGTAATTCACTACAATTAATTTAGGAAGCTTCAAAACTGTGATAGTTTGAAGACGGAAGGTATTCATTGAAAATATGCTTCTTTGTTCATATACTGCAGAATAGGGTGACCTGGCAGTCTTAGTATTCAGGTACAAATTAGATGGTACTGGTTTGAAAGAAGTTATTATCTTGATGATTCTTGGACTACAATTACAAGGGAGAAGTATATGTATATTCTTATTACCACGGGGTTATTAGGGCCCTTCTCCCCCGGAGAAAGCAGACAGGGTTGGAAATGTCCGAGTCACTGCCTATGTAACTAAATAGAAAAAAACCCTCAAGGGCGGACAGGTCACATTGGTTCGAGGGGCGAGTCAGGCGAGACTTTATGGAGGATACTGGCTGGTTTTTATCAGATTTTTTCTGCCATCTTCATAAAAAAGAGCAGTTTTTGTTTTACAAAGCCAATGTCTCTGGAGCTTTGCTGTTGTTACTTAAATTCACTCCACTTACTCTACTTTTTCCAAGGTTACCGGGGCGCCCAGTGGGGTGACTACTCCGGTCTTTAGATAAAGAGAGTAAAACTTGATTAACCTTACACAAAGGTGACTGCTTCTTTAACTAATACACAGACCCTCGAGTCAACCTGATAACACAAGTTGTTGTAGTTTATATGATACATTACCAAGAAAATTCTGTTGTTTATGAAGCTAAACGAGCGTCATTAACATCTTTGCTGTTTTCACAGCTCAACAATATTCACTTTCAACCTTTTTTGTTTTTCCTCAGAACTCTTTGCTGTGCGTGTCTTGAAACTTGCCGAATTGGACGGCAGCTCGGGGTGAAATAGAAAGGCACAGCCCCAGCAAGCATAGGAGGCAACATTTTTCTCTTTCTGGACAGTCAGCGACTAGCCGTCAGTGCTGCAGCTTCAAACCCATCTTCTCTGGACCTGACCTAGTGAGGTGACGTAAAAAGCAATCGTTCACGTGAAAAAGATTTTTAGTGTCGGTACCACCACCATTACAGTACCACCGTCACCACCACCATTACAGTACCACCGTCACCACCACCATTACAGTACCACCGTCACCACCACCATTACAGTACCACCGTCACCACCACCATTACAGTACCACCGTCACCACCACCATTACAGTACCACCGTCACCACCACCATTACAGTACCACCCCCACCACCACCATTACAGTACCACCGTCACCACCACCATTTCTTTTCTCTTATTTCGCCATTTCATCTGCCTCATATTTTCCTGATCTTTTCTGTTTAATTGTAGTCTTGTTTTTGTTTTACAAAGACAATGTCTCTGGAGCTCTGCTGTTGTCAGTTAAATTCACTCCATTTACTTATTTTTAGCCAAGCTGAAAGTACAAGGTTTTGTGGTCATGGTCTAGGACGCTTCCTCATCGAGCTGACTGTAGACACTGAGGGACACCTGAGAAAAAATACAATGCAATTATTTCGAGACAAAATCTATTTTTTGTAACAAACATGACTGGATTTTGTACAGTACATTGTATAAATAACATTGTCATGTAAGTTTACTATCTTCACTTACATACACTTTTTATTTATATTTTTGATAAGCGTTATTTATACAAGTACTGTGTGCACTTTGTAACAATAATAACTTTCTCTTGGTTGGCAGTTCAGGAGTCCCAGTGAGCTGCCACCCTAGGATGACTACCTCACAAGAAGCAGCTCTGCCAACACCACGCTCTTGTCCTCAACAATATGAAAAAGGTAAACATTATTTATTTTTTGTGTAATTCCTGTTCGAAGATATAAGTTAGTGTGTGTGTGTGTGTTCTCATTATCAGTCTTAAGTATCTTCCACACTGTTCTACCGCAACTGTATTAGAAACTAGAAAATGACTACATTTTCTTGCCCGAAAACTTGAATAAAGAATATTCTGTGCTTGTATTTTAATGCTGGTTGTTTAAAGATAAAAAAAAACAAGTTTTATCTAATAAGGAATTAATTACTACCCAATATTACTCTATAGGTTTATAACTCGATGGTTAAAAATATTTTCCTAGACTAATTGCTAAACTTGCTCAGACACTTAGAAAAAAGTATTCTTAACTTTCACCTCATCAGAGCTAGTGATTAAGTCCAGCCCAGCTCAGGCAGACAGAGACGGTTTATAATTTTAGAGCACGTACCTCTCCCAGTGCCGGATGGGAAACGGGTCTTAGGTTCACTTTGGTGCTTTTTTGTGTGTGTGTAGAGAAAGGAGGGGTGAAAGAAGATTAGAGGTGGGGGAGGTAAGTTATAGTTCGGAAAGTGAAGAAATTTAGGAGGAGGTAAGAGAGGGCTGGCTGACCGCCTAGCTAAGCTAATAGTGTGTTAGGGTTGTGTCATGGGTTAGTTATTGTCTGTCGGTGCTTGGGAAGGAATAGGTAACGTGGGGGGGGGGGGGTCCTCTTCTTTGTTGAGGAGGCCGGCCTTCTATACAATGTGGAGTTTTATCAATTAACTTTTAAATGTTTTTTTTTATGAAAGTTCGTGTTATTTATTACTTATGGTTTTTTACCTTGCATTATTTGATTTTGGTCTTTTAAATCTTAATTTTAATTCGGCGACATGACCTAAGCTGTTGCGTCACCGGGAGTGTAATCAATCAATCACTCCTCAAGAATACATTCTAACCATTGCCTAAACAAGAAAATATAAATCTAATGATGAAAACCTTTGTTCCTGACAGATAGTTTACAGGAGCTGAGGACTATAGGGAAGCAAGTAGCGGTACTCATCGTCCTTAGCTATACGTATGGTGACGTGATGGTGTACCGCAAGCTGACTCCGGACCCCCGTCAGGACACTTGGTACCTCATGCGTTCTCCCCTACCCACCATCATCACCTGCTTCCTGTATGTGGCCGCCGTCACCTGGTGTATACCGCACTACATGAGCACCAGGAAACCCGTGTCAGGACTTAGGACCAGTATGATGGCCTACAACGCCTTCCAAGTCGTCTTCTCCGCCTGGATTTTCTGGGAGGTAAAATTGTTTTAAGCTTCCTCAGGTACTGTATGTTAATTTTATAAAATCTAACATTATTGTACCCAGTGTTGTGTTCTAATGATGGTAATAGTTATCATTACATACATAAATAATTACCACTGAATCGTAGTACAGTACTGTATTTTGGTCTTGTATGGAGAAACTTGTGAAGTATTTTGTTGATCTATTCCAGCTCTCTTATCAGAATACACAGAGAAAACAAAGTAGATATATTTATATAATTTATTGGTTTACTAAAATACTTTCGTGCTCCTTTCAATTAGTTTGTTATTATATTTATTCACTTAAGAAAATTAAGGTGGAAATACAAAATTCACAAGATGAAGAGAAACATCAGGTGTGTGTGTGTTCACAGACCTTTTGCCGTACTTAAATGTAATAAACTAAAGTGTAATATACTGTTTATGGTGTTGACAGTCAGGTGTGGCCGGATGGTTTGGTGATTACTCCCTCGTGTGTCAGAGGTGCGACTTCTCTGATAACACTGAAGCAGTCAGGGTAAGTCAGTACTGCTACACGTCAAACACAACCTTTTTAAGGAATCTTGGGGAATAATATAATGTATATATAATTAGCCAAACGAGAGTCGTTTAATGGTAATTTGGTCTCAACAAGATGATGCTTTCCATTGGCCAATCCCTATTGTTTTTATAATTATATGGTAACCAGTAGTCTGAAGATCTTTATGTAAAGATGAAAAAGTGGAGGATGACAAACGCCCTACTCGCCCTGATAACAAGTAATCTTTGAAGTATTGTTTAAACGTATAGTACTGAAAGATCATAGTGTTGCCTGCAGACTAAACTTGAATATAGAGGAAACATCTTGTCATAGTTCACAGTTGTATTGTTATGGTTGACTTAGTTGGCTTAGTTTACGTTAATAAGGTGTTGGTTTGGTTCGCTCTAAGGTTATGTATAAACAAAACTGTACATATGCTTAGTTCTCTGAATGTTCCTGAATATAGTTTAGTAATAGTATGTACACTCTCACCAAAAACTTCTTGAGCGATATAAGCACTCTGCAATCTAAAAAAATAAACAACGAATCTGAAACCATTCCCAGGTGACAAGCCCCATTCTGCTCATTCTCACACCCATCGTCATGCCCAGGTGTTGGAGTAGTTTTTGTTGAGAGTGTACATGTTAACTATTGCTTGTATTAACGTCAGTATGCCCTTCCACAGATGGTACATGCTGGCTACTGGTATCTCTTCTCTAAGTTTGTGGATTTCATAGACACTGTAAGTTATTTTTTTTTTACTGTGCTCCTCACTTGGTTCAATTCTTCATAATTCTTTGGGTGAAGTTATAGCATTAATATCAGACTTGAAATACCAATAATCAATTGTATTGCTGGTCATTCATTGTGGGCTCTCACTCTGCAGGTATTCTTTGCTCTACACAAGAAGAATGAACACATCTCTTTGCTACATGTGTGTCACCATGCCATCATGCCCGTCTGTATGTGGTACGGCATCCGCTACTATTCTGGTCAGTACAGTTGTGGGTACAGTACTGTGGTGAATCTGTAACTTTGTGGGTATCTCAGCTCGTTCTTCATATGTGGCAAAGAATGATTTTAGGACATGATAGTTTCTTTTTTCTCTTACAACGAGATATTTGTATGTGATAATGTTATTAATCTTCCAGGTGGCCACACGACACTCGCATTCCTTCTCAACTCTTTCGTACACACTGTGATGTACCTGTACTACCTGCTGGCGGCCATGGGTCCCCGCGTTCGTCCGTTCCTCTGGTGGAAGAAGTACCTCACCACACTCCAGATGGTGCAGTTTACAGCCATCCTCATCCACAACTTTTTGGTAAGTTATCTTAATTATAGTTTGTTGGTATAGAGTTTAGTCTTGGGATTATTCAGACCTCTCACGACATTAAACGGATCACATGGCTTCAGTTGATGAATTCCAAAGCTGTATTACGATTATCTGAGACCCCTTTGGTGATCATTTGTTTGAGGCACCCTGGAGGCCCTTAGTCATCTTGGGATACTTTAATGCTATAAACCTTTGATGTACTCCTGAGGCCTGAGTCAACTGGGCACCCCAGAGACGGTATTCAGGAGTATGTTAGTCAAGGCCCAGGAGCTCCTATACTTCGGACTCTTTACTCTAGAGTTCCTTATAGTTAAATGACACGCACTAAAACTTATCTTTGGGTCTTGAGTGGTCGCATGTATCACTCCAGGAGCCGCAGGAATCACTTGAGAATCAACAGTTTTTTATATCAACAGTTATATCGTGAAGAGACTAATAAAGACAGCATCACCATATAACTATATCACAGGCGCTGTTTGTGGAGTGTCCTGTGCCGTCGTCGCTGATAGCCTGGGTGAGTGGCGTGTCACTCCTCTTCTTCGTCCTTTTCGCTGACTTCTACATCAAGACGTACCGGAAGCGTGGCAAACACTAGGTGAGATAACTGATTAGTCTTTAGTGAGTTTTCATTTCTTATCATTAAAACAGATAAACCAGTAATAGATAATTATTAAAAAATATATACACTGTATATATCTATTTTGATTATATCCACAAATAGTCATAACAATGCCAAGGTTCCCATAGATTTTGACTGCCAAATATAACGTTACTATATTATTGTTTTCCTCTTCAGATAACCACTGAAGCTAAGGGGAAGTAAAGACCCCCCATTGAGGGTCTGATGGCATCAATGTGTCCAACTATACAATAACACGTCCACTGGAGGGTGCAGCAGGCAGAAGCCGAGCAGGTCCGTGAGGTGATCGACTCTCCAGATGAGGAAGTCCCTTAGCACTTACCTCTGTTTTATCGACTGATGTAAACATATCTCCCGGCTATCATGTGCTGCCTAATGGCTATTGCTTATGATCAGGTTAGGAAAGGAAGTACAGTAGTATATCCTATCTTGCGGTGTGTCGTGAAAATACCAGAGTATATGTGTTGAATGAAGGTACAGCCTCCATGTGTATCTAGTCAACAGTAAAATCACTCGAGATACAAATTAGAATACTCTATTTATACATACCTACTTAAGTCATAAGAATATGATAATTATAATAGACGTGATTCAGTTACACTATTAATTCTGAAAGAGATATATGATTATTTAGTCTATTTTGTATATTATGATCATATTTAGAAGAACATAGAGTCAAATATAGGTAATACTTTAGCCATGTTATACTGATACGATTCATCCAACCACCAACAACAATGAATCGGTTGTGTGTGTGTGTATGTGAACGGCTGATGACATTCTTAAGCTCATATTATGATTTTCTTCTAATTATCCTTCTAGATGAGTTAGAATATGAATGACCTTTAGCTACCCTTTAAGGTCCGGTTGTTATGGATGTTTAAAATGGGTATTAAATTATCCCAACCTTTTTGTAATGATGTTTCTGATATGATAAGAGTCGGGGGTTGACAATTTTCAGATAAGATGATATTTTCCTATAATTTTTTGGTCAAATATCATTCTATATGCGGATACTTTTTTATAGTTCCAGACAGATGTAGAATTATTGTTGTAGGAGACAGTTGTAGTATAGTTTGTCAATGGTGATTATTCTTGTCTCCGAATCTACTTTTAACTGTCATCAGTCATTATAGACCAGTTGTAAATTTTAGGTGCGGGTTTGTATATATTAAACGCCGCACCATTACTTGTTTCTTCTTATTCTACCGTTGGGGGACGTAAGAAACTGTGTAAAAGGAAATTTAGATACTATAAAGGAAAACACACACACACACACACACACACACACACACACACACACACACATCACTGTGTTGTTATCAGCGTCCGGGTACAAAGGTCAAAGAGGATTTTCAACAGGTCGATTTTATCGGTCGTAAAAGAAAGAAAAAACAATGAAAGAAAATATAGATTAAAAAAAAAAGTTGATGTCCTCCCGGACACGGTGACTGGGACGACCACCAGAGCCGGGTGTTGGTGTGGTGATAACTATTTACAGTAGATGTTGAGTCACTAACACAACACATGGTATATGCTGTGTCACTTGCCGGGGACAAATGTATTCCACCAGGCATTCTTACTCTTTTCAGAAATAGACCATTTGCGTCACAGCTACTGATTGATTGAAAACCTCTTTAGGCCTGAACACGACTTTCATTCAGGGCATGAAACAGTGGTTGCAGATGCACTTGCTGACGATTAGCGCCCGCCCCCATAATGATACTTGTTTGATCACCCAGTACTGGCATCACTAACAGGGGAAGAACTAACACATCTGTATCGCATGCATAGATGTAAACTATTTTTCCAACTTTTTGCACTTCAGCAGCATACTGTACAATATGATTAGTGTATCTGACTACTTGGGAACTTTCCAAAATCCGCTACATTTATGATTCAGTGCGATTTGACAACCCCATTCATGTGACTAGTGACGACTGTCTTGAAACTCGCCACAACTTTTCATGCCAGGAGATGTTTTGTTTTGGTGCTGCTAAGAAATATGTTGAAATGCTTGATGTGTGTTGCCGTCCATTATATATTAAGGCATGGAGGTTGATGCCCCTTTTGATTGGCGCTCCCTTGTGCTCTCCTTCAAAGACTTAACATTATACTTGTCAAATACTATAAATGCAATGGCATAATCTTGACTTTTCTTGTCAATAGAAGTGATGAGGCAATTAGCAAGTCCGTGCAGTTATTTGTTTCATAGAGAATACATATATGATTAGAAATAACGAACCCTGGAGTGAATACAAATTTCCATTTAGGTGATTAAGCATCCGAAATGACATTGAGAAAAACAAACACATAAATGGACAAAATTTCTAATTTTCCAATTACTAAAATCCAAGATGGCAGCCATTAATCCAAGATGGCTTCTAAAAAATACCAAACAAGATTTTTGTAAATTTCAGGTAAAATACAATTGAAAAAAGGGCATTGACAAAAATCTATATGAAATTCCCACAATATGACACAAGAACATATACTAACAACCCAAACTGCATTAAATCCACTCTTTCAGCTTCAGTAAATATTAAGTCACTCAAGAGAAAGAGAGAGAGATATATATGTTTAGCTTTAACAAGCTGGTGATGGAGTGATCAGTTTTTGCTCAGAGCTTTTTTAATGATATTCTTACACTGGTTCAGCTCCAGATAATGGTAGAGCATGGAAAGAACACGATAATGATGTTCCTACTTGATACAAATTCACTTTCAGGAAATTTACTCGATTTATATGTGCGTGTGAATGATAAGTACTGTAACATGCATTCGGTGAAAGTGACACGGAAGTAATGTGTTCAACTCCGGATATTTAAGTACCTAAAACTTTGTAAGCCTGAATATTCAAACATCTTAACGGAATAAACCAAATTCGTGACCTCAGACAGAAAGGAGGTAAAGGGTAACATAACAAAAGAGTAACATGAGGAAAGAGACACGTTAAAGGACTTATTGCCAGTTGTTGTTGGTGCCTGGTGAAGAATCTCTGGTGACGGAAAGACATTGTCGTGTTGGTCGCGTTACTGCAGTTATCATAGTTTAATTATTTCCTGTTTTAACTTATACATCATCTAGACGCTTTAAATAACTCTGAGGAAAGACACATAACAGATCACAATGACAAGTTTTATAGCGGAGAAACTAATAAGAGGATAATTATCGATTAAATGTGATGTGTTCCTGAAGGTAAAGATGTTTTGGGACCTGACAACAAGTGTTCAGATTCATGATGGATGGAGAAAGTATTAGCATTTCGCTGTCCAAGTAAGAGCTAAATGAGAAAAACAAAAATGATTCGGACACTAATACGACTTAATTTTTTTTTTAATAATCTTTTGAAAACAAGTCGACTATTTTTTTTATTAACAGTGACTTGCATCCGTTAATACCAGACTAATAAAGCATTTTTTTTCTCGCTTTTAACATCTTACAAAAAACTAAACTTATTCTTACTATTAAAAGAAGATTCCTCATCCTGTGATTATTGCTGTCGGGATACAGTAGTTTCAGGTGAACGTGAGCACACAGTCAGTTACGTGTCAGCTGAGGAAGAGAGCACACTACACTCTCTGTCTCCCTTTAGTGGTAAACTTATACAGTATTAATCTTCTTTTTGGTTGGTTTGCCTCTTGACTTGTACATCAAACAATATTCTGATCTATTATAAAATATGCCATTGTTGCCAGTTATAATATTGCATTTACTTGGTAGTCCATCGTCGCCTTTCAGTATAACTTTTAATGGGTTCGTAGGTGTGTGTGTGTGTGTGTGTGTGTGTGTGTTTGTGTTTCTCTGACTCCTGAACTAAATGAAGGTCAATCTTACACCTCAACCTGCCTTCGTCCGCTTTTTCCATCCTGTCATCATCAAACCTGTCTTCAATATCAACCAGTGAGATTATTTTGAATTATCACCGAATGAAAGCAATATATAATCAATGTTTTAGAGATATAAAAAAAAATTATTATTGATATGTAGCTTAAAAGGTGAATATTATTATTATTGTATTCTTAAACACAAGTAGAATATTTATATGAGTATTTTTAACTAGGCGTATGTATATTTTTCAGTCATTTATGGTTTTGAAAGCATAATTGATTAGTTTTATTTTATTTTTTTTACGAAATTACCCCATTGTGTTTTTATGGTCACACACACACACACACACACACACACACACACACACACACTACATCAACCAGTATCAGTGACCAGATTAGATTAGGTCTTACGAGGTTACTTTACACAAGATTAACAAACTAAGGGATTAAGTGAGTAAGCTTTTGTATTTCTATGATGTTAATATATTATCATATAACAAGGGTGACCAATAATGGAGTACAACTATTCACCTACCATATTACAATGGATTAACCTAACCTAACCTCTTATAATCGCCACTCAACAGTTTCGGCCGTTTTCCGCCACTGTGTGTGTGTGTGTGTGTGTGTGCACTTAAAACTCGTTAAAAACCACTCTCGTTACATTGTAGGAAAATAGTGTTTTTTAGATGGTGTAAGAGAAGGGCGAGCTTTGTATTATTAGATGGTACAACATTAACTAGCTTTTCCCTCCTCCAAGCCTACCTGCCTACCTACTCCCCTTTGCCACACTGCCCCCCTCCCTACCTCTGCTCTATCTTGCTTGTCACCCTCCACCCTTTCTAAATACTTGCTTCATTATCTATCTTTCTGTCCGCTTGTCTTCCTGCCTTCCATCCTGCCTTCCTCCATCCCATCCTGCCTTCCTCCATCCTATCCTACCTGCCTCTTTTCCATCCTGCCTCCCTGCCTGTCTTCCTTCCTCCTCCCCTGAGAGAATCTGTTCTTTGTTCTTTTGACCGCTGAAAAGAGAAAGTTTTCCCTCAGTTTTTCTTTCTCATCTGTGTGTGTGTGTGTGTGTGTGTGTGTGTGTCGTAGAATAAGTCTTTTCTCGGTACACAAGGAGGTAGTGTGGTTGGTTGGCATTTCACATCCCTGACTGTAAAACTTTCTTTGTTTGAAAGTATTGGAAAAGATTTAAAAGTTTATATTCAGTTTATTAGGCAAATTATAAACCACAAATGAAAGGTTGATTGAGTTAAGGTTTATGAGTTATGTTTATTTATCATAGTTGACACCCCTCTGGTCCTCCCCTCACATGACACCCTCTGGTCCTCACATGACACCCCCTCTGGTCCTCCCCCACTCACACCCCACACTGACCTCCATGACACCCTCTGGTCCTCCACCACATGACACCTCTGGTCTTCCCTCACATTCCCTCTGGTCCTCCCCTCATGACATGGTTCCTCCACTCACATGGCACCCTCTGGTCCTCCCTCACATGACACCCCTCAACCTCCCCTCACATCGGTTTCTCACTCGGACCCCCTCTGGTCCTCCCCTCCACGACATCACCTCACACACCCTCTGGTCCTCCCCTCACATGACATCCCTCTGGTCCTCCCCTCCCACAGACACCCCTGCCTCCCCTCTGGTCCTCCCCTCACACCCCCTCTGGTCCTCCCCTCACATGACACCCTCTGGTCACTCAATGACACACCCTCTGGTCCTCCCCTCACATGACATCCTCGGTTCTACCTCATGACACCCTCTGGTCCTCCCCTCACATGACACCCTCTGGTCCTCCCTCATGACACCCTCAGGTTCTCCCTCACACCCCTCTGGTCTCCCCTCACACCCCCCTCTGGTCCTCCCACATGACACCCTCTGGTCCCCCTCACATGACACCCCTATGACACCCCCTCTGGTCCTCCCCTCACACTCACATGACACCCTCTGGTCCTCCCCTCACCCCTCACATGACACCCCTCTGGTCCCTCCCCCTCACATGACATCCCCTCGGTCTCCCTCACAGGACCTCTCTGGTCCTCCCTCACATGGTCCTCGACACCCTCTGGTCCTCCCTCACATGACACCCCTCCTCCCCTCACATGACATCCCTCATTCTACCCTCAAATGACACCCCTGGTCCTCCCCTCACATGACACCCTCTGGTCCTCCACTCACATGACATCCCTCGGGTCCTACCCTCACATGACACCCCTCTGGTCCTCCCTCTCACATGACACCCCTCTGGTCCTCCCCACATGACACCCCTCTGGTCCTCCCCTCACATGGTCCTCCCCTCACACACCCTCTGGTCCTCCCCTCACATGACCCCTCCATGACACCTCTGGTCTCACATGACACCCCTCTGGTCCTACCCCTCATGACACCCCTCTGGTCCTCCCCCTCACATGACACCCTCTGGTCCTCCCCTCACATCCTCAGGGCTTACCCCTCTGGTCCTCCCACATGACACCTCTGGTCCTCCACATGACATCCCTCGGGTTCTACCCTCATGACACCCCTCTGGTCCTCCCCTCACTGACACCCTCTGGTCCTCCCTCACATGACACCCTCTGGTCCTCCCCATCTGGTCCTCCACATGACACCCCTCTGGTCCTCCCCTCACACACCCCTCTGGTCCTCCACATGACACCCCCTCTGGTCCTCCCCTCACCATGACACCCTCGACCCCCACAACATCCCTCTGGTCCTCCCTCACATGACACCCCTCTGGTCCTCCCCTCACATCCCTCAGGTTCCCACACATGACACCCCTCTCCCTCACATGGGTCCTCCCCCCTGCACACATGACCCCCCCCCTGGTCCTCCCCTCACATGACACCCCTCTGGTCCCTCTCCCTCAGGTCACATGGCACACATCTGACACCCTCTCTGGTCCTCCCCCTCACATGACACCCCTCTGGTCCTCCACTCATCTGGTCCTCCCTCACATGACATCCTCGGGTCTCCCCTCAAATGACACCCCTCTGGTCCTCCCCTCACATGACACCCCTCTGGTCCTCCCCTCACATGACACCCCTCTGGTCCTCCCCTCACATGACACCCCTCTGGTCCTCCCCTCACATGACACCCCTCTGGTTCTCCCCTCACATGACACCCCTCTGGTCCTCCCCTCACATGACACCCACAACTGTAGGGTGGGGTGTTGTATTCGGTTATGTCTGTCTGCCTGTTTTTGTGCCCCCCAAAATGAATCACTAGGATGGCCTCCTCACTCTGGTCAGGGATTGTTAGAGGAAGTCCAGTGAAATGTTGACTAGAGTAGCTTGTGTGTGTCTTAAGTGGAGAGGATGCTGAGTGGGTGACTGAAGTAAGTTACTGGAGTGGTCAACAAGTTTACCGGGGCGCCCAGTGGGGTGACTACTCCGGTCCTTAGATAAAAAGAGTAAAACTTGATTAACCTTACACAAAGGTGACTGCTTCTTTAACTAATACACAGACCCTCGAGTCAACGTGATAACACAAGTTGTTGTAGTTTATATGATACATTACCAAGAAAATTCTGTTGTTTATGAAGCTAAACGAGCGTCATTAACATCCTTTTGTTGTTTTCACAGCTCAACAATATTCACTTTCAACCTTTTTTGTTTTACCTCTGAACTCTTTGCTGTGCGTGTCTTGAAACTTGCCGAATTGGACGGCAGCTCGGGGTGAAGTAGAAAGGCACAGCCCCAGCAAGAATAGGAGGCAACATTTTTCTCTTCCTCGACAGTCAGCGACTAGCCGTCAGTGCTGCAGCTTCAAATCCACCTTCTCTGGACCTGACCTATTGAGGTGACGTAAAAAAACAATCGTTAACGTGAAAAAGATTTTTAGTGTCGGTACCACCACCATTACAGTACCACCGTCACCACCACCATCGTCACCAACACCACCGTCACCACCACCACCACCGTCACCACCACCATCGTCACCACCACCACCGTCACTACCACCATCGTCACCACCACCACCGTCACTACCACCACCATCACTACCACCGTCACCACCACCACCGTCACCTCCACCAGCAGCAATAACAAGAAGCAGTCACAGTTGCTACAGGATTCAGTGTTGAACGTTTTTATTTAGACTATTAACATGTTTAGTGCAATTTATAAATCTCGCGGCAGTGATGACAACAGTTAGTTAACCTACGTGATTTATGTTCCTTTGTGTCGTTTACCTACGCCACCCCTAAGCCACCCATAACCCCATACCCACACACCACCCCATGGGCCACACATCCCACCCATGGGCCACACATCCCTTAGTGTTACACAAGTTACACACCAACCTATGGATCACACGCTAGGCCATGGGTCACATACCAACCCATGGATCACACACTAGGCCATGGGTCACACACTAAGTCATAGATCAATCACTAAGCCATGGGTCATACACTAAGCCATGGATCACACACTAAGCCATGGGTCACACACCCCACTCCATGGGTCACACACACCAGCCCATGGATCACACACCAGCCCATGGGTCACACACTAAGCCATAGGTCACACACTAAACCATGGGTCACACACCTAAGCCATGGGTCATACACTAAATCATGGGTCACACACCAGTCCATGGATCACACACTAAGTCATGGGTCAGACACCACCCCATGGGTCTCACCATGGTAGAATGTAGCAATATAAATTTATGCAATGGGGTCAACAGCCGCCAGGGAGAGCAACTCTTCTCCTTTACTCAGTCTGACACAACTCACAGGTGACCTTCAACCCCAGTATATGAGCAAAAAGGGGCAGAACATCCACATTATTCGATGAGTTGCCCAAGGCGTCTTTCACTCGAGCGCCAAGTAAAGTAGATAGGAGGGGAAATATAGAGAATAATCCCCAAAGTGTATATATTAATGATGTCTTTTGATCTATGTAAAATGGTCCAAAATACTCATGGAACCGAGGAGAGGAGCTGAGGAGTGCATATTATCTTCGCAGCGTCAGGCAGGTTAGGAAGTACGTAGGCAGGTAAAGGTCACACACTGATCTTAGCGTGGGGAGGAAAGTGGGACGCGGAGTGAATACGAGAAACTAGACGCAGTTTTGGTGTAGCCTAGAGGTGTGATTATTGTGTTGCAAGTTTGTGTTGCCCCTGACCATCTTGATCTCTCTTTTAATTAATGTTTTATGTAAATACTGTTGGAAGAAATACTGACACACACACACACACACACACACACACACACCGTCCAAGAGAAAGGAAAACTCTCCTAAACTCACGAGTGCATATAAGGCTTCACCTAACCCCAGCTATATACAAAAGCTGATTCTTTCGATCTTGAGAAAATAAAGTGTAAGTTGTCAGTTTCAACGATAAATTATAAGGCTTCAATGTAAAGTTTCATCAGTCGTGGATTAGTTTGGAAATAGAGTAGTTGATGGATGGAGCAATTTACCAAACATCATTAACTCGAACACGCTGGGTAGCTTTAAATATCGGTTGGGCGGATATATGAGCGAAAGGGGTTGGGTGTAAACAGGACTGTCCAGTATGAGCCACTAGGCCCGCAGCAGTTTCTTCCATTCTTACGTTTTAATTATGTTCTTTTACTTGCAGCTGAAACATAAGATAGTGGACCCAGAAGAGAAAGTTTTGAACATGGCGCCGTCAGAGAGCTATCACGACCACCCCTCCTCCGCCCAGCAAGACGAAACAGGTACAGGTGGCAGTCTGGCCAGAGCCACAACATGACGTAATCTCTCAGTTGCTGGTTGATTTATCATATCCATAATTTTTTGTTTAGATTTACTCACAACTTTAAGAGATATAAAATGATGCCTTTAGTTAAAACTTTTACATATATATAGAATGATTTTGTCTGGGAAAAAATTCACTGAACGTAACTCCACTTACAGTGTATTTATTAACCGTAATGGGAATAATTTATCCGCTTATCGTTGTTTCACTTGAAGTCTATACTGTATATATAGAGAGAGACAGAAAACATTCTTAAGAAATCTAAATTTTCATGCAGGAGTTGTGAACGAGTTGAAGATTAATGGAAGATGGGCGGCAGGCATCACCATTCTGTGTTTCTTGTATGGGGAGATCACGGTGGCCAGCCAGCTGCCTGTAGACCCCCGCCAGGGATCGTGGCTCCTCCTGCAGTCGCCCCTCCCCTCCCTCCTCTTGTGTCTCCTCTATGTTGGCATCGTCACCTGGTGGGGACCTCTCTATATGTCCTCAAGGAAACCTTTCTCAGGACTCAGACCCTTCATGATTGCCTACAACGCCTTCCAGGTCGTCTTTTCTGCCTGGCTATTCACTCAGGTAGTTCTTTATGTCACTGTTTGTTAAGCATCTTCACTCGTTACCACGACTAACATACATACTGTACACCTTGATCCGGAAATGTTAATCATGAAGTGAATCAAACAACTGTTCATATGTTTTACTATATTTTATAAGATATTTTTGGCCACTTATTAACTACTTCAACACAATTATCATCAAACATATTTGTACTTATTAAAATATTTATTCTTGTATTCTTTACTGATCTTCTATTATGTCTTGCTTTCACAGGGAGGACTAGGCGGATGGTTCGGCGGCTACAAGTTAGTGTGTCAAACGTGTGACTTCTCTGATGACCCAAAGGCGGTCTTGGTAAGTCCCGACACAACTTCCTAAGTCTTGTAAGTGACTCACAGGGACTATCAGTATTCAGTACTTGAAATTATGGTTCTAAATCACATGTGTATCGCTAGATATTACTTCGATTTCTCCGACATAATAAATCTAACTTCAGTGGACAGTAAACTTTAATAAACTGATAGACGGAAGAGTTTGCCGCCATCCATCTTCCTATCGTTAACATAAACCCTTCTTTAAACCAAAACAAAAGATCATCTCCTTGACTAAACCTTTCTTATATGTTCTATAACTTATGAAATGTAAAGAATAGCTTTTGTATTAGCATATATTATATATCACTCACGGCAACCTCACTGCAGATGATGCACGGCGCCTTCTGGTACTACTTCTCCAAGTTTATCGACTTCATCGATACGGTGAGTTAACCTATAAATGTTTTCTGTCTTTTCCTAAGTATTCCGCGGAGACTTACCATTCATTATATGGCTCATGACTGCTCCACTGAGGTGCTTTAAGTGATTTCTCTATAATATGTCTTTTTTCACTTCATTGCATAATTCACACTGACTCTTTCACTTATTTTTGTTTGTTGAAGGTAGGCTGAGCATCCTCGCGACCCTGGGGCTATTTGGACTTTAGATAGTTTGGTGCATACTGTATATCGTGTTAAACTGTAGAAATTATTAGGTGACTTATACTGAGCGTCTGAATCAATATATGATACACCTAGTTTGAAACAAGAGTCCGTTACATGTCGAGAAATCGTAACAATTATCATATACTAACTGTAGATGTCTTGAGTGTGTGAGAATTTTTGCTGCAGATCTTCTTCGTGTTGAACAAGAAGTACGAGCACATCTCCGTCCTCCACGTCAGTCACCACGCCCTCATGCCCATCAGCCTCTGGTACGGCGTCCGTCATCAGGCAGGTGAGTAAACCCTTTATATCTAGGTGACTGTACATAGCCAGTTGGTTACATACTGTGGTGCTTTTATAACTAACCGTGTGTCTAGTGAGGTGCTTGTGTAGCCAAGTTCTTTTATAGCCATCGCGTTATATGGCTAGGTGCTTGTATTGCAAACTGGGAATGTAGATAGGTAGTTACATAGGCGTGCAGTATAGATGGGTGTCACGTATAGCTAGTAGGGACAGTTTATAGCCATCAGATGTCATACACAGTCAGGCAGGTGTCCGACAGTTCGGTTATAAGACTTATCCGCTGTAAAGTCAGATGAAACATATCCACTGTTTCCGAGTGTGTAGTTTACTAGTGATCAATGACAGTAATCAAATAGAAATACTGTGCTCCTTTAATCCACAGCTCATGTAAACAAATATTAATGCAAGTTCCTCTGACTGCCATATTAAGATACCATGTTCTCCTCAGGTGGTCACGCTACCTTCATGGGTTTCATTAACTCCTTCGTACACGTTGTCATGTACTCGTACTACCTGCTGGCGGCCATGGGTCCCCGCCTCCGTCCCTATCTCTGGTGGAAGAAGTACCTCACTATGCTACAGATGGTGCAGTTCACCATCGTCTTCTTCCATGCTGTCTCGGTAACACTATTTTTTGTTGTTTAGTGAAAGTGATGTTTGTTAGAGGAAGCCGGGCGCCCCATACGGCACCATCGATCAACTTGTGCCATTCACCGAGGCATATCAGGACAGAGCATGTTTATGGGTTCTAAAGTTTTAGGGGATTTTATTACATCAGGATTCTAAAAACATCTAAGGGTTCCACGGGGCATCTCAAGTTTGCAGGGGCTTTTTGGCATTCCAAGAACATCTTTGTATTCCAGGCTACCTCCCACGCTGACAGGGTAATGTTATAATAACTCTTACTTCACAGGTGGCATTCGTGGAGTGTGAGGTGCCGTCAGTGTGTCTACGATGGGAGTGCGGTATTGCGGTCATGTTCTTTGTCCTCTTCGCAAACTTCTACATCAAGTCGTACCGGAAAAGCGTAAAAATCGAGGTCAGTGTCTCAGTGAAACGCTTCCAATTTTGTTTTTCTCTCTCCTGTGATAACGAATCCTAAGACCCTTACTTGATAACCATTATTTCACCTATATATTCAATATTTTAGTACCTTACTATAATAGATATGTAAAATTTTATAGGACGTCCGCACAGTAACCAAGATGTTTTCATTATACTGTATTCCCGTAATGCCTCAGAAAAGTTTTATTTTTATTTTTTATTAGGAGCTGGGATCCTATATTTCGTTCCTTTGTATTTTGTTAGTCTAGTTGTATGTTGATCTCTCTTGACTTTAAAAAAACAACTTCTGGTATAAGTTTGGTTCCTTCAGGGTAATGCTGGCACCAAGGTAACGATGCCAGGCCTCTCAAACATGTGTTACATTCACCCATCAAGCAAACATTCTTACAAAATGGCCTATGATTCATCAAGAGTAATGACCAACGGTTTCCCCAACGACAAACCCAACAATGTCTCCAACGGCAAATCCAACGGTATCCCCAACGGGAATCTCAACAGTATCCCCAACGGCAAGCTCAACAATGTCTCCAACGGCAAATCCAACGGTATCCCCAACGGGAATCTCAACAGTATCCCCAACGGCAAGCTTAACGTTATTGTCAACGGATTACCCAACGTACAGGAGTATGTGAGATTAAGAAGTGGTCGATTCCTCAGGTAAGGTTCCGAACCTCACACTGAACCCTTAACTACTACGAGACCTACACACCTGCTGAGGCCGCCTTCACACAGACGGTAGCTTATACGAGATTCACTTTGGGTTTATAAAGTATTGGAATAATTTCACCACTCATTCCAGGCAGTAGTTTCCTCAATGTGTGTGTGTGTCAAAATGATCACAGTGACGAACCAAGACGATGACACTGATAATATTAAGACATTATTAGTGATCTCACCCAACCTCAGGTACACGTAATCACACATAATATTAAAGGTTCTGGTGCTGTTCTCTACTGTCCTGTTTACAAATGAGTTTTCTTTCCTTGGTAAATCATTTGTTCCTTTAGAGCTCCAGTATAACCCAGTTCTCACCACTGTCGGACAAATGTCATAATTTCGTAATGTTTATGAAGTGTGTCATTTATTTGCATATATAGAATTGTAATAGAATCTTCAATTTGAAACGTACTGACAACAAACTAGTTCTTATATTTTATTCTTATGTATGAAGATTATGCCAATGACAGCTAGTTTTAAAAGCATTTAAGTTTGTACAGGTCATTATGAACCTTTAGCAAATGTTATGTTATGTTATAAGAACCTCGATATATAGGGTAAGTAGTAATGATTGAATTGCTTTGTTAACTAATGTGTAAATAACTTGATATATGAATGTGTCAAATCAACAACAAAACTATTGGTATTTTGCCTCTCAGTTAAAGCAATAAATACATAGACTCTCGCCTTCTCATTTTTTTTAATATTTTTGCCCAGAAAAGCAGAATATATATACTGTATATGCTTATAGCCTGTTGCTATTTTAAGTACTGTAAGCCTATACTTTATATCAGGAATGTACTAGTACTGTATTCTATTCAGTTATTACTGAACAATGTTGTTTTATGTGATGTTACGTATATAATTAAAACAAATTGTAAAATATGTTAACTTTTTTTATTGTTTTAGATATTTATTAATGTATTATGTAACACGAAACTATGTAGTGACACGAGAGAGACAAGGAATTAGTGTCCTACGTGAAATTTAACATAAAATTTGTATTCATTCTAGTAATCTGTCAGACATCTAATTAGTCTTTCACATTCCTTTCTTAAAACCTATGTAATCATTTCGTCTACACCTGGGAGAGGGTAGGATGAGTGGAGGAGTTAGAAGGAAAAGGTAGAGTGGGTGGAAGAGTGAGAGGGAGATGGTAGGGAGGATGTAGAGAGAGAGATACAAATTAATAAAGAAAAGCAGTGATAGATAGTCTGAGTTATCATTTCCTATGAGGTAGAAGATAACAAAGGCTATCATGGTGGGAGGTAGATAGCCACTATGACTCAAAAGAGGAAATGATATCACCAAGCTCATATATTATATTGTTTCCTGTGAGCTTCAGTATTGTGACACTTCCGGTTATCTATAGAATGTGAACCCTTGAGTATGATGACTTATCCTTTGAGTACGAAGACTTAACCCACAGATTATGATGACTTAAAGCTTCAAGACATATACCGTATTATTGTACAGTATTTACAGTAAAGAAAATGATAAAACTAGCGTAACTTTTCGACCCCAAACCTTAGTGACTTCTTTAACCTCTTGAGAACAAAATCACTTCTCAGCTTAAGTCGGTTCATTTTACTCAGCGGTAGATAGATAAACGGAGTGAGGAAAAGAATGAAAGACAATAAATATATCACTTCACTTGAGATAAAAACTATGGTACTGTATTTGTTGAGTATGAAGTGCGGGTGTGAGTGTCCATCAAAGATAACCTTAGGAGTATAACTTGAGATAAGAGACAGATATGTCATTTACTGTGGCAACTCGGTCACCTACCCACATGTGTGTTAACTGATTCGTGGTCATATTATCAGCTTCCCGGACTCAGTGCTGTTCTATATTGCTGCCTCTCCTCTGTGTGCCTCGTCCACCAACACTTACTTGGTATATAAGTGTTCAAACAAGTTGGTAGTAGAAAATACCAACACTTAAATGGTATAAAGTGTGTAAACAAGCTGGCAATAGATCTAACCAAGACTTACATGTTTCATAAGTACTGAAACAAACCGATAGAATATACGAAATTTAAGTTGTTTCAAATTATGGGTGTGGTGAAATCTTTGGTTATGCTGGGCGTGGTGGTGGGTTTTTTAAGTTGTCAGTCCATGCCCTCTTTTGCCTTCAACCTTGACCCGAGGGCCAGCTACCTCCTACAGGAACCTCAGTCAAGTTACCAAGGACGAGAATCCTACTTCGGCTACACTGTTGCCCTTTACTGTGATGGTATACAAGCTTGGTGAGTCTCTCTCTCTCTCTCGTGTTTAATCTCCGATATATTCTAGTGTTATTAAGTCGACATTTTTTAATCATTACTATAATATGAGTGTGTGTATGTGTGTCAGTACAGTCATAATACCACTATGGCGTGAAATTTGACTCCCTACTACCATAATTGTTATGTTGGTGTTGATAGGGCCATAGTGGGGGCGCCAAGGGCCAACAACACAATATGGTCGTGGAGCCCTGATGAGATCCCTGAACCTGGCGCCCTGTACGCCTGCTCCTTGTCGCAAATTAGCAGCCCTGAGTGTCACCAGATACTTGTTGACCCGACAGGTAAAGTATCCTAGTAGTAGAAGTAGTAGTAGTAGAAATATTATTATTAGGAGTAGTAAAATTATTATTAGTAGTAGAATTGTAGTAGTAGTAAAATTAGTAGTATAGGTTGTAGTAGAATTAGTAGTACAGTAGTAGTAGTAGCCTTATTAGTGTCCAGGTTAAGTTGAAATAGGTAATAATTGAACTGATAGCTGCTCTTCAGTCGTTACAATAACTAAACTACCCTATGATCTTTACAGGTAACGAACAATATAATTCGATGGGTAGTGCTATCTACATGGATAGGAAGAACTATGGTTGGCTGGGGGGAGCGCTTGACCTGTTACAAGGAGATGTTGATCCACTCATAGTAGTAAGTGCTTGACCTGATCTTCCCCGGCCCACGTTACTAGAGTACACAGCTTAGGCTGATGTACTAATTTCAAACACCATAACTTACCTGAAGTTAACCAATTTTACCTTATTTAACCTAAGCAATTCAAATTCATCTTAAAGTAACCTATAACCTAACTTAACCAAATCTATTTTACCTTAAACTAACCTTTACTTAAACTTAACCAAACTAACTTCACCAGACTTGTAGCCCGAGGTGGAAGAACCAGATAAATCCTAAGGACGATTACTACATGAACGGCGCCTGTTACTGGGCTGCCGTGAAGGACCTGCTTGATACAGGCTTCAACTCTCACTCCTGGAATAAACACTTGGCTCTCCTGAACTTAGGTGAGTTAATAACACTCTCCTTTATTTACTAATGTTATTTATGTTCATTATTGGATATAAACACTTCTGGAATATTCTTCGTCGAACCCATTTATTATTTATTATTTTGTGTGTGTGTGAAGAAGTTTATCATGTGGTTATACGCACACTGACACACACACACACACACACACACTTAACACTGTATTAATCTGTTACAGGTAAACAGAGAGTATTGGATCCTGAGAACAACATATACGTCTACTATTACCAGCTGGGACAAGTAGGATTGTCTGCCCACATATACAGAGTGAGTTATTTTTCGAGTTGTCTTTTAATGCGAGTTACGAGTGTGAGCAGACTTAGCGCAGTGATTTATTAGTACTACTGTAGTATTTGTTATTTATTTATATTGTTTAACCACTTCTAAGCTTACATGCCGTTCGGATATAGTAATGCAATATATTGTCGTTACCAAATAAACATTCGCTCCAGTAAGAATTTTACCCATCAGATCGATCTTCTCCCGCCAAGAGCGAGACGGAGTGCTATAAATATAAGTTAAGGTCCCACCGAGACTCGAACTCGGATTGTTGGATTCAGAGTCCAAAGTGCTAACCATTACACCATGGGACCATATATTAACACTTCCTGTATATAGTTTCAACTGATGTGCTATAATATTGAGTTTTATTGCGAATTAACATACTGGTGGTGTGTGTTAGTGTGGATCATGATGGTTTTGAACACACGCCACAACTCTTAAAGCTTTATGATCTTATTTTCTTTTCACAGGACGGTCTGGGACTAGTCATGGGAGCACCGGGAGTAAAACAATGGACAGGTATGTTACTTGACCTCTTAGTAAGGTTTGGTTAGGTCAGGTTAGATAAAGTTAGGTCAGGTCAGATTGGGTCAGGTTAAGATAGATTATATCAGATTAGGTTAGGTTGGGTTAAGTCAAGTTAGATTAGGTCAGGTTTGGTTAAGTTCGGTTTGGTTAGGTCAATTTGGGTCATGTCAGATTAGGTTAGGTCAGGTTTGGTTAAGTTAAGTTAGGTCAGGTTAGATCCGGGTCAAGGTAATAACGAGTCATCAATATAATAGATCCCATACTCCAGGTACTGTAGCGATCATTAACAAATATGACTGGGATGATATTGTGGAAACCAGATACAACCGGCCTGGAGAAGGTCCAGTTGACACCACCACCGCCGTCTTCCCTCCTCCACCACAAGCCAGCTGGTCTGACTATTTTGGTAAGACCTACTACAGTACATAGTTGTGTCAGGCGTCTTAAATGAAAATTCTGTCATTTCTAATAATTTAAAATGTATTTATATAATTTTCTGTTATTTTCTCTTACTATACAGTATTATACTCATATATCTGTTGTAGTTTAGAGTCTAATACTTGCTGATTCATCGACAGGGTATAGTGTGACGTCAGGCAGGTTTTGGGGAGATAAAGATTCCACAGTGGCAGGGGCGCCCAGGACCGACCACACTGGCAGGGTAAGTGGAATTCGCATCTGTGTTACTCAAGTAGAAACAGAATTTACTTTATATTACTGGTGTTAAATATATATCTAACTTTGCTACTCTTGTAAAAAATAAATCGACGTTCTTTTTAATTTTTTTGACTACTGATGCATATACATTTTTAATACCTGATATAATTCTTATAGTTTATTTTTATTTTTAATAACAATACTGCTGTTAGGTTAAACTTTATGGAGTTCTCACCTGTGTATACCTGTCACTGTTTAATTACTACTTACACACACACACACACACACACACACACACACACACACACACACACACACACACCAGCAGGTTCTCCCCCAGAAACCACTCAACACTACATAACTAGTATTTAGTTGGGTTGGTTTGGTTAGGTTTAGGATAAATCTGTAGGTTAGATTTGGCTAGGCGAGGTTAGGTTTGGTTTAGAGATGCTTGGTTCGTGTTAAAGACAGTCATTAATCATTTAACATCACCATGGCTCCCCCAAGATGGTGCAACAAAACAACTCTCACCAATATATAATTTTTATTTATCATATTCGCCACTTATGAGCTTACTAGCCGTTTGGGTTGTCTATCTTTTTTACTTTTACTTTTATCCTCTTCACCACTGATCGGTTCGTTAGCCGCTTGGGCGGTCGGTCACGTCTCTGTTACGCACTGTTGGCAAGTACTGGGCATGCACCGGCTCCTGAATGTATCTGAACCTGCTCCAGTGTTGGTCAAGTCTTGTCTTGAAAGAGCTCACTCTCAGTGCCGCCACAACACTTTCTGGTAGATTGTTCCAAGAGTTCACAACTCTCACTCCGAAAATTTTACCCCTCACAGTTATCCGGACCTGCGGCTTCTTTAACCTAGAGCTGCGACCCCTTGTGGGGCGAGTGTCCGCCAGCTCCAGGTAAGGACACTCGACTGAGTAGTGCACCTTGAAATGCTGGTACTCCTCAATCAGATCTCCCCAGTATTAGTACAGGAGGAAACCGGGTACCGGGAAACCTGTGGTGTTTGGTAGTGAGGGTCACACTGGATAATACCCTTCTCACGTGTGTGCGGGCCAAGGCTCTAACCCTTGACATATTGGTGAGAGTTATGCACGTTATCGCTGAACCACTAACACAAACACATTTAAAGGTATACATCTTCAAGACGTTAAACGGCTTTGTGAATATGGAGTGGGTGGGCGCCGGGCAGCAGCTAGGGGGAGGCTACGGGATGACGGTAGCAGCTGGGGACGTGACGGGTGATGGTTGGAGTGAACTCTTTGTTGGTGCGCCTTTATACGTTCCCAGGATGATTACGTCAGGTGTGTTATCATTTTATTTCCTGAACTTGTCAATTTAACTTCAATTCTTAGGGTCGACTCTAGTTCAAGTAAATAATCGCTATTTTCTAGTTCAATTTAATAAACAATGCTATTTTTTATTTCAAATTATGTGTAAGTTCTAATTTCTAATTAGCCTTAGAGAAAAACACTTAAGTTTCTCATATAAAGTTATTACTAAGCGGCAACATTTTCTGTTAAGTCAATAAATACAAAAAACGGCTAAATAATTGGAGTGATAACTATACTAAAAATGTCACTGACTAAGTTAATGTGATTTTTATGTTGCAGAAGGTAATTTAGAGGTGCCGGAAGCTGGTGAAGTTGTGGTGTATGGACGTAGAGGCTCCAGCAACCTCCAAATTGTGGCTACACTACTGGGGGAACCTTTATCACCAGGAGCGAGGTTCGGTTCCGCTATTTCCGTCATTGGTGACTTGGATCAAGATGGATTCCAAGGTAAGATCAAGAATGTCAGTTTGTTCATTCTTTTTCAACGATGTAAGTTCCGGGTCTTAATTCTTGGCCGGTGTTTGAGGACAGAAGACAGTGACCAACCGAAGATAATCCTGACGTAACTTAATTAAGCTTAACGAAAATAACTACAAAATATTGTGAGAAAGTTAGGTTAGGTACAGTAGGTAAAGGTTGGTTCATGTCGTCTGCCACCATCGATGGAATTAGTGAGAACCTTATTGGTTTATATAGCAGAGGACGTCCTGACACCCGTGTTAACCTCCCTGACTCTAAGACTGTCACTCACCTGGCAGATGTTGCTGTGGGAGCTCCCTTTGAAGATGGAGGTCGAGGAGCTGTGTACGTCTTCCGAGGAGGTCCTCAAGGCCTCGTGACGAAGCCCTCCCAGAAGATCTTTGCCAGGGACATCCACCACAGTCTACAGGGGTTCGGTGTTGCCTTCTCAAGGGGCGTGGATGTAGACCATAATGGCTATCTGGGTAAGACAGAGAGAGAGAGAGAGAGATTTTCACCTTGTCGAACCCTTTCCAACTTAGCACAAGGAGGTTGAAATCAATAATAAATAAACACTCATTCTTAATTTATTCATTCAGTCATCCTCAGAAAACACCTGCTGTACCTCTGTCACATTACGCTACGTACAGTCTAATCGTTCCACTTCCAGATGTGGGTGTGGGGGCTTATGCAGGGCGTGGAGGCGCGGTGGTGCTCCGGTCACGAAGCGTGGTTCATGTAACAGCCCGCGTGACAAGTGACACAAGCGTGGTGACCGAACCAGGATCAACCTTCACCGTGACACTCTGTTTACTGTTTACTGGTGCTAATGTACAGCTGACGACAAGTATGTGTTTACTGCTTACTGTTTTGTTGCTAATGTACTACAGTCGGGGTCCAAAATTTGCTCCCTCCTAAAATGAAAGCTCAACATCGACTCCAAATGAGATGAAACAGTCAGGTTAAGTCAGTTCAGAGACTCGTTCCGGTGACTCATTTTCACCACAGGGAGCGAACTTTTGTCCCCGACTGTACAGCTAACAAGTATATGTTGAATGTTTATTGGTGATTCTGTGCAGCTCTTACTAGATTGTGTTGGTTATTTACAGGTTCTAATGTACAGTTGACAATAAGGATGAGTTTATGGGTGAGAGGTAATTTACTATTAAATAATATAGCTGTAGACACATTATTTATTAATATTTAGCCTCTTTTTACTACAAAAACACTGCAATTACAGGATCATTTCTGGGGTTCAGAATTGGCAAGACGCTGGTTAGATGTGTGTGTGTGTGTGTGTGTGTGTGTAAAGAAGGCGTTTACACTCCGTCTATGGGCCCAAAAAGAATGATTGTCAGTTATGAACTCCTGAACACACACACACACTCCAAAACCAGCATCTTGCCAATTCTTAATCCCAAAAATGAATTTGTAACTGCCTTTTGTAGTAAAGATTATCTGGCATAAATAAATTACAAGTTTCTCTAAATCACTAACCTTCTTTTCCCCCACACAGCGATGAAGGTAGATGGAGGTATTGACGAGGGTCAGATGAGCCATCAAGCAATCTTCTTGATCTCTGGAACGAGTCAGGTCACGTCAGAAATCACTCTGAGGAAGGATGCTGACACGTGTAGTGCTTTTCCCATAAAACTGAAGGTAAGGAGAGAGAGAGAGAGAGAGACTTAATCTACTAACAATATATCACCTGACCTACCTATTGAAAACATATGACCTAACATGACCTACCTATCACCCCGCAGGAAAAACAGAAGGGAATTGATCAATCTGTGGCCATCACCTTCCACTTTAACTCTGCCGACTTTGACCCAGGTAAGATCAGGTCATATTTACATTATATAACATGTACACCCCCCCCCCAGTCGTCCCAGCTGTGAATGGGTACCTAACTTTAAAATTGGGGATGTGAAGGCGGTCGATTGCAGTACCGGCCACACTGCCTCCTTGTGTACCACGGCTTAATAGTCAGTGTGTTGTAGCACATATGGGAAATAGAAGTAAAATGCTAACTGTTATGATATTCCAAGACTTTCATAGTATTAGTTAATTATTATATATTTTTTAGACACTAGATGGTGCCAGAAGTGTGCAGTGTTGGCACCAGGTTCATCTACGAGTGCCAAACTATCAGTACCACTCGCCCTGGGGTGTGGCACTGACGGCATCTGCTCTCCTACCTTGGCACTACAAGCTGACTGGACCTCTGGACTGTAAGATGTTGCTCTTGTGATTTATGTGACTGTTTTAAACTGTTGGTGGCTGTTAGCATAAATATTAGAAAGTAATTAAATGTGCTAGTATACCTATTAACCAATGACTAACTGGGTTTCCTAATAGCAGTATAAAAAGTAACTAATTGTGTTAATTATTTATCACCATAACATAGTTTTAATTAAGGCATAAACCAAATGACAGTAATAATTAAGGTACTTGTATTTTAAACCAGGTGTAGTAACAATGATAATTAAGGTGTAAGGTATAATGAATATACTGTATATACCAGGTAACAATACTGATTAAGTAAACAAACTCTTACCCACCTGCAGAAACAAAGGAAAATACATTATTGGAAGCGACCTGCCACTCACACTTCTCATCCACGTGAAAGTGACGAAGGAACCGGCTTACCTAGGGTGGCTACAGGTCGTTCTTCCGCCTGGGTTATCCCCCAAGAACCTTCCTTACACCTGCACCATCACTACACCCCATCTGCTGGCCTGTACACTCACCAGTCCGCTATACCCGGGAGAGGTGAGAGGAATCACCCGAACTGAATCGCAAAATCATGACATTCAAGTCTATCAATATATTTTAGAAGAGATTATTTTTAAGTCTTTATTGTGAAGTGTAATGTGTTGTGGCAGGATGTTTTTATCAGTTGTTATCTTTAGTCCGTTTCCGCTCTCTTGTTGAGGGAGGGGGGGATACAGGAACGTCAGAGAAAGTGGGAAAATACTAATTCTGTAAGACAAGTGTAAAATGTGACAGGAGGAATGTGTTAATAACTACACATAGTTCTTAATACACTGTACTGATATACTCAGTAAACAAAGTGTAGAAAGTGACAGGGAATGTTAAGACATGAGGTTTATATATCCTCGCCTAGTAGTTCCTCTCTCCATGTAGAAAGTGCTGTGGCAACATGTAGAATTATCCACATTCCTTGTTTATATCCTCAACTTATAGACATAAAACTTTACACTGATTTGTAAACATTTAGATAATTATTTAGTAACGTCTGTCATCCGTGATTACACTAAAATACCTGTGCCTCACTAGCTAGTCTTTCTCTTCATTCCAGTTGCTGTGAGGTCTAGTTGATGTAGCCAGTTAACATGTTATTATCATTGTAGGAGGTGGTGGAGGTGGTGTTACAAGAGGATGGTAGCCTTGGAGGGGATAGAGTTGATGAGGAGGTTGAGGTGGTGGTGACGGCCGGGGCATCAGGGGCCGACTCTCTCACCACCACAGCTCACCTCACCTTACTGCCTGATGTTCGTCTTGCTCTCACTGGGTTTGTATACCAGGATTCTTTAGCTTTAAGGATTTGATACCAGGGAATTAGAGTTCTGTATTGTTTATTCTTATGTGTTACTCGTAGTGGTACATAAATTGAAAATCTAAGAGAAATTTTATGTTTAAACCTTGACCTCTTATGACTTTCTTCACAGGTACACTGATGTAGAGTACCTGTACTACAACCCGGCCAGCCCCGCCCCTCACGTCACAGTTGATGTTTTCTTCCAGGTCAGGTCACAGCTGATGTTTTCTCCCAAGTCAGGTCACAGGCTAACTTGGGGTCCTAGGTGAGGTCACAGCCTAACTTGGGGTCCCGAGTTAGGTCACATCCTAACTTGGGGTTCCATAGCAAGTTTTATTCTAACTTGGGGCCCCAGGTCAGATCAAACCCTAATTTGGGGGCCCAGGTCAGGTCAAACCCTAATTTGCGGGCCCAGGTCAGGTCATATGATGATGTTATTGTTGACACTGATATTGTTATAACATAACAAGACAACATTATTGTCTTGTCACATTTACTGTCACACCTTTATGTCACTCATGTAACACACTACCATACTGACAGGCAGAGAACAACGGGGTGACAAGTGTTACAGAGGTGACTGTGGAGATGCTGGTACCTCTGGCTTACATTCCACCATCAGAAGAAGCGAATATCACCTTTGGGATCATCAAAAATTTTTTGGTAAAGTTATGATACAAATGATCAATGTTTGTGTTTTGACCGTACGATAACTTCTCCTTTGATGTATGATAAAATCTTCTTTGATGCACGATAACTTTTAATTTACGATAATCTCTTCCTTAATCTACTAAAATTCTTCCTTAAATTACAATAACTTCATCTAGAATGTTTGAAAACTAATTTGATTTACAATAATTAAGAACTCATGAAATTCCTACAATAACAGGATCCTACATAATTATCGAGATTTACAATAATATCCTACATAAACGATAATTAACGGGTTCCTACCATAACATCATCCTAAATATAAAGTAATCACCATCCTATTATCATCCTAGGTGACCCCAGCAGCAGGAGTCAATCTGTGTCGTGTGGAGAGCTCTGAGGTGGTTATGGGCGGCGTTGCTGTGGGTGGTGGAATAGGATCACCGCCCACCGATATGACGCTGAAGGTGACCTGTGGTATGCCGGGGGTCGTGTGTGGCCGTGTGTCGTGTGGTCTGGGGCACTTATACGAAGCTCCAAAGATTAGCCTCCAAACTGATTATAATCTTACTTCACTCGTGGGTAAGTCTTTGTCTGTCTCTACTGATTAATACCATTCCTAATTATCTACCACACCAACCACTACTATTAACCAACCACAACTAATCATTTAACTATCAGCCAGGTATGGAGGTAACGCGTCAGTCACTCTCCACACCTGGGCTAATGTCACTACCCCTCCCACCTACACTACCAGGTAAGTACTGTGGAGCGTCTTTGGGATATTGATATTATTTATTATTATTATTATTTATTATTATTATTATTATTATTATTATTATTATTATTATTATTATTATTATTATTATTATTATTATTATTATTATTATTATTAGTGCAGGTGTGTGGGTGAACGTAGTACCGAAAGGCTGGCATCCTCCCGCTCCCCCACCCAAGGAGGCCCCCTTCTGGGTGTACTTCGTGGGCGTGGCTGTGGGCCTCACTATCATGATCATCATTGTCATCATACTCTTGAAGGTGAGAAACAGAATGAAGATGATAAAAATAACGCAATGCTGAGTGTAAATGTATATGAAAATGAATATTAAGTCAATGAAAATAAGTAGCAGTTGGTGAAAAGGACTTAGGGTGAATGTGAAGAAAAGTTAGAGAAGAAATGAGAGTTATAAAGCTATAATAACGGGGTGAAAAAGACAAAGTTAGGGTGAAAATGACTTAGGTTAAGGTGAAAATGATACAAAGTTACGTTAATGTAGGTAACTGTAAACAATAACATAACTGAGGCTGTTTACTTCTGTCTTTCTTAGTGTTTTGTCTGTCTATCTGTCCATCATTTAATTGGCTACTCTCTCTGTCTCTCATTTACTGTCACTGTCCCTCCTGTCTCACTCATTCCTTCTCATCCTCCACTCCCTCACAGGTTGGGTTCTTCCGTCGTCGGAGACCTCAAGCGGAGGACGACTCACCATCTCCAAGTATTCACGACGTGGAGAACTCCATTAGCGGAGACCCTGACCCAGAGAACCTCGAAATGGCTCAAAATCCCGACGAAGACCTGGATGAACCATTAACCCGAAGAGAAAATACCCCACATGACGCAGACGATGAAAATAGTGTTGAACCAGTGGAACAGTCTCTCTTATCTGGCCAGTGTGTTGCCCCTGACACTATGTAATGTCCAGGTACACTCGTAGATACCTTGTACAAATATTTTAGTCCTAGTCTTGGTTCTCAAATTTAGCAAACAAAATAACAAACAGTATTAGATGTAGTTTGTAGAATAATTTCCTATATCCTTGTAGTAATAATTATATACTTGAGAATTATGTAGGTGTATGATGGTTTGATATTTTAACATATATAATTACTCATATTTTCTACAGCGTTCACTAACTGTAATCTCACGGTTACATGCCTGACATTGCCAAGCGTTCCGGGGATATCTGTCGCAATTGTACATCAAAACACATTAGTTCTAGATGCTGGTATAATTGATAAAGGAATAATATTGGAACATGACAGAACTGAACATATTCTGTATTAAATTGTGTTTATTAAAAGAAATAAATTATTATATATATATATATATATATATATATATATATATATATATATATATATATATATATATATATATATATATATATATATATATATAAGACTTGACCATCAAGGAATATGTTCAGAGAAACGTAACTTTGGATTTATGAGTTTATTTAATGACCTAATACCGTGAGAATAATTAAGTGGTGAACAAAACACAAAATAATTTTAATAGTTTTCATTAATTATTACATACATTTAATTCTTGATGCGTGTATTGTCATTGTTCCTATTGTGACTTCTCTCTGTGTAAATATTTTCCAGAAGTTTTAGGGACAGAAACGTGTAAATAATAATAAAAATTCTTAAAGGCCTGGTAAAACAACCTTCAATTGTCTACAGCAGCCAGAGTTGTCTATTGTTTTATGTCGATTTCATGTTCAATCATAATCTATAAAATTAGTTTTCCATCACTTAAGCTTTAATCCAATCTGAATACTGGCGTTAAATGGAGAAACATCCTCTTGGTTCTGTTAACAAGACAACAACGAACACATCAGAGGTGAACATCCAGACACAACATTAAGATATGAACAAGAATCTCTCGAAGTGTAGCACAGACTATGAGCTTATGTACTGGATATTATTATGATGCAGGACTCAGAGACAATGTGCAGCGAACATACAAGTTGAAACAATTCTTTTGCTGACATTACTGATGAAAATGTAATTATAAATTCATCATCACTGCAGTAGATACACGGTAGATAGTTTATGATATAGATAACAGTAATTTATTATCTCTTAGTAGAATTAACACAGCATTTCATAGGGTCGTTGTCTGTTTGTTTGTAGAGGGAGTAAAGACGGAGGTGTTTTTGTTTTTAATTCCTCAAAGGCGCGAGTCAAGTCAGTGGGTGGTGCAGTGACGCTTGATGATATCCTAGTTAGTGCCTTTCATCTTCCCGCCAAAACACAGCTCACACAGGAATATGCAGCAGGAGACGGCCACGCCCCCAGTCCACACATAGAAGACACCCAGAAGCTGTGAGAAAATACATCACCATCAACACAGTGGGGACTCGATCTCATACAGTAACACACAGAGTCCAACTTCACGGATATTGGTACTTGACAGCTACAGTCAGTCTACCACGACCCAAATTAATGCTAGCTTAAATGTGTCTTTATGTCTCAAAATTGACCCACCAACCTGGATGAAACCTAAGACTTGGCGTCCAGTTTGTCCCACTTACCTGATTGAGAGTCATGGCAGCAGGTTCAGAGGAAGTTGTTTTTTCCCGATGACACTTCACTCCAAATGAATCTTCGTAATATTTGTGAATGACTCCCATTTGGCGCATCCACCTCAACCTACGGATAAAAATAGCCCCAGTTGAGTGTTACAGCGGCATCGTTTTCTGTGGAAAGTTAATTCAAGCTGCTGACACTTACCAGTGACCACCGTAATACAGTATCTTCACCAAGTCAGGCATCAACGACCTATAGTTAACGCTGAAAATCTACTAGTTGGTTTTACTAATAGCTTTGGCCAATAAATCAAATAATCTCTAACGGACAAGGCTGCTTCTTATGCCCAAGGGATTGCATAAATAGAATCTTGGTGTTTCACTATGTTTCTAACTACCTTTGTGTGTGTCTAACTACCCTTGTATGTGTCTAAATACCCTTGTATGTGTCTAACTATGTATCTATTTTTGTCTAACTAACTACCAATGTATGTCAACAGTAACTCTTAGTGTTAACGTCTCGATGCAGTGTAGAGTAGCTAAGAAGCAAATCAGTAAATTATGAACACTCAATTGTTCAGGAGCAGGAAAAAATGAAGTGTGGAATCAATATCATACAACGTACTGTAAGGAAAAAGTAAGTTTAGAAAATTCCTTAAAAAACCCGTAGAAATTTTCTTTAACAGGACGATAATGCAGTTGAAACTAAAATAGACAATGACATAGTTGATAAAATAACTTGATTACTATTGGTGACGAGGCAGCGGTGAGGGTGATGAATATAACAGCATGACGTGGAGTAAATAAGGGAGCGAGTTGATGGTGAAAATAATATAAACTTATTACTTACTTGTTGTCAAATATCGGTTTAAGGAGTGACCTTTTAGGGACAGCGAGAGCGGCGTACTCCTTGGCCATGGCTTCTTGACTGGAGGCGAGAATGCACCTCTTGTCTGGCCCCTGGTTGACGTTCATCATGTAGTACGCGCCAGTTACTCCCACTGAAGAGGTTACAGTACGGATAACTTGACAAAGATTCTCTCTCTCTCTCTCATAAAACTGATACATTCTACTACATTCACTACTGTAGACGGGCAACATTATACATTCACCATAGTAGACGAGCAACATTCAACTTACTGACAATGGCGATATCCATCTGCAGGAGTTCATCAAGATTGGTCTTACTGGTGCTGGTGGCTCCTACGTTCTCCAGGATGGTTCCCCGTTCCTCGGCTCGCCTGTACAGTGTCTGGTAGTCCCCAGTCTTCGTCCCCTTAGCAATAATAACCAGATAAAGGGTGACGTTCCTTATGTGGCTTTGGTCTTGATGATCTTGGTACAGTTTGGGGTATTATTATCGTTTCGGTCATGCAGCGAATTTAGGTTTAGGTTAGTTTACGTCAGGTTTAGGCTAAGTTAGGTTTGTTTGGGTTAGTTTACATCGGGTTTAGGTTAAGTTAGGTTAGTTTAGGTTACGTTACGTTGAAATTATGTTTTTTCTGATAATTTTTTATGTGTTTTAAATGAGTCTGATCTTCGGAAAATATATGCATGATGTTAATAATAGGTACTGTTAACAGTTCAATGGCGAGATCCATGTAATGCTGACCACTACCGTTGTTGAGGCTTTGTCCAGCTCCTGTTGAAGATGGTCCAGTGAATAATCTCCTGATGACGAGCCTTAACGAGATCATGGCTCCCGTAGGCTTTGTCCAGCTTAATGGTCCAGTCCCTGATGACGAGCTGACGGATGGTGGTGGGCGGCATACTCAACACAGGCAGGGAGAGGAAGGCCGTAAGATTGCCGCTGTACACCCCGAACACAATGATCACCACCATCCACATACACACATACACCAACCGCCCAGTTGAGCTCCGCGGCGGATGACACGACCCTGCAACAACCAGTGGGTCAGGTCAGGTCAGGTCAGGTCAGTAATGGTTTGTTGAATAAGTATTGAGGCCGTCAGTTAATCTGCAACATATTGAGAAGCTAAATCTATATTTTAGTTGTAAAATGTAAAATCAAATTGATCATGTTGCATACAAAATTCTGATGTCAGTTTGTATATGAATCTTATAGATGACATATTTTATAATGAAAAACTGTTCACAAGCTTATAAACCACCCACATAATATATACATGTGTGTGTGTGTGTAGACCAGAAGATACCAAACTACGTAATTCGATGGTTGATGATGGTCAGCCACCACTAAACTGTAACTACTGTGTGCCGGACACCAAACACTTGTATTGTGAGAGTTAGTTACCTTCCTGGGAACTCTGTACTTTACCTTGGAAGACGATAGCCTTCAGAATAGTAGTCAGCACGGAGAAAAAGGATACCGTCTCATCTTCCATATGTTGTCTGTTTTCATATTGTGAGGACAGTGTTTCCTCTCCTTGGCCTTGTGAGACACTTGGGCATAACCTGTATCCACTGGAGGGCCCACACGACCAGAAGAGCCACAAAAACGAGGCTGAGAATATAAGGAACGCTGCGATTGCACTCCAGGCCTGGACGATAAGAGACAGGATGGATCTCCTCAGCATTACAGAGGTTCGTAGTAAGTGTTGTAGGTTAAGTGCCTTTATAGTGTTGGTTCACCGAATGAATAAAAATACTTCATATTTTTTTCATTGGTATTAGATGTTGCATTGATTTTATTTATATATGGTATAACAATCATATGGTGAAATTTAGAAGAAGTTGACAATAATTTGGGGAATTATTAATCTATTTGTGAGTATATGAAATGGTTAGGTTATTGTTATGAAGGAACTGGCGAGGAACGAAACCTACCTGCCAGGTGTAAAGCTTAAACACACCCAGAGGATCCTTGAGGTACCTGGGTCCCCTCGTCAGGAACAGCGTTGGGTGGTACTCCAGCCACGAGGTGTAGTCTATGGCCTGGTAACGGTTGTAGTTGATGCTGAGCGAGGCGAGGCCTAAGTCTCCCTCCTGTTAATCAACCCGATCATAACGCAATAAGAATTACTGCTGGAAGACAAGTAATATTTTCTGTGTGTGTTTATGTTACGTTCATGTACAATACGTGTTAAAACCGGGTTATGTGCAGGTAATATCTCTGAGGTGTTCTTACTATGAAGGCGTGAGACTGTTAATGATACGGCTGCAATTGTTTAACATTAGTTTTATAACATCTTATTGTCTATAATTTTCCTCAGACAACTTTATTTCGTTCAAAAACATCCAACGAATTTATTTTTTTTTCATTCTAATAAATTCAGTAGTTTTTGTTTGTAGATAATTAGGTTGAATTTTGTTGCATAAAAATCAATTGGTTTCTTTATTCATTTGTACTGTTGCTTTAAGTTATGCATGGGAGCTATTCATTTACATGTATTGAATGCATAAGAATCTCAAATTACCATTTTTATGTCACATACACAAAATTCCTTCACGTTTTTAAAGTAAAATAGTTACTGCACCATCTAGTCTGGTACACAACACAGTCCCTGAGAGGAATAAACTTACCTTTCTTTCAATGTGTCCAACAACGCCATCATATGAGCCATTGATGGTCTTAGAGCCGAAGCTGGAACCGTCCATAATGATGAAACGAAAACCTAGACTCGTGGCCAGAGCATTGACCACTTTACCGAGGTAACCCACCAGAAACTGTCCCTGGGGCCCCACACGTACTGCCTCGATGAAGTTCTGTACCAAGAGAATGACTTATTAATATCAAAAGAGATAAATGCCTAATGTGTTGAAGATGATAACGACATGGAACCGATAACCTGGATAAAATAATATTAAAATTAAGATCAAAACAGAATCGAATTTTTGTAAAGATTTAAAATGAACTGAGATGAAACACAGCACAATTTCGATGACAACTCACATGTCCTCAAGAGTTGTAATAATAAATGAGGACAGAGAACGATTATAAACAGGACATCTCCAATCAGGTCAGGTCAGGTCATGTTGGTGGAGTATAAATTAGACAGGTACGTATTGTCCAGCATCCTGACCCTGACCTAAGTGTAGTAACAGGTCACATTAATGAGTCTTGTACATCATGTTTAAGGATAAGATTATTTGTTTTATGATTTAATGGCGTATGTTCATTAATCCTAACGCCCAATATCTATACCACTTTTCTAAATAAATAAATAAATAAATGGCATTCTTGACTCTTAACAGGATGGTGGTGCATGGAGTCAACAGGTGGGGAGGAGCTTACCTTCACGATGACCACCGTAATGACAGCGCCGTGCAGTGTATCTACGGCAAGTAAGAGAGAATCATGAAGCACCAGGCCGCGATTGTTACTGTACCAACAACCCGCCGTCTGTTGAAAATGGTGTTCGATAGCGATATATATTTTTTCTTAGTAATATCAATACAAGCTTACATTAGTTTAGCATATAGATACCTAGTGAAGATATACAAGGAATGGTAAAAAATGGAGTTCAAAACTTAGCTGCACACACACACACACACACACACACACACACACACACACACACACACACCTTAAGCGTGTAGGTCCCGCCAGGCAGCAGACGAGCTTGCTTTACCGGGGCTAAGCACGAGCCTCTGTCAGTCTCCGATGATTTTCCCAGAGATGGTGCTGGAAGATGCCACTCCAGCACGAGAAGTTTAGCAGCAAGACGTAAATGTGGCACCAATGACTTTTCAGGTATGCTGCCAGACGTAGGGTGTAACAGAAGTATATTGTTCTGTTGAATTTAAAATATAATACCAACAATACTATACAATGGTAATTTCCTTCAGACAATGTTGATGAAAATTTTCCATTCATTATAAAATATAATAATTAATTATTACTGCATTTGAATAAGCTGTTATTATTTAAAGATGTAATTACTACAATCAATCAATCGACGAGACGGGTGACAGAGACTTACTGGACTAAGGAGCATTTTTTGGTTCATCTGAAAAATAAGATGATGGAGTTAAGTCAATTTACTATATAATCTAATATTCGATCTCGTGAGTAATAATGTTAGTTAAATCAGGTAAATCAGAGCAGGTATTAGTGACCCAGGCCCTATTCTTGGTCACTGTGTCAACTTGGATCATAAGGGCCATGCTAAACCCAGGCCACACTACCACATCAACACTCACTAGTATGGCCACATGGGTGACCCAGGCCACGTCTCCCATCAGGAGGACGGCAGCTCTCCCCATTGCCTCTAGAACTTCAGCTATTTTCTCTGGTATTTTCACTGTCATGCTCTCATCGGTGACCTTGTTACGTTGTAGCAAGACACCTTCAACGCCCCCGTCAGCAGTAACAGGGCGGTGACGTGTTGAGTTCTCCACCATGTGTCCTGAGTTGGAAGAGGAAATTAAGTTCTTCGCTGACTAGCTACTCATTGTGCAAAAATTTTTCGAAAATGAAAAGTAACAAAATTTTATAAAACGTCAAAGGTTACCGACACGAAGCAGACGATAATCGAAACTGAAAAGAATAAAAATATATGAAGAAATTTAAATAATTAAAAACATTTCGATGAGAATTTTTTAATATGGGAAGAAAATTTTGTTTACCGTCTCGGGGTGTGAGCCAGGAGGAGAAGGAGCGGGAGTTGTTTGTGTCGTGGGCTGAGTTACAGGTGCGGTAGGTCGGGAGGCTGGACACACTGGTCAGTATGCCACGAGTCCACAGGGAACGGATCATCATTTCTTGAGCTGTTTCATTACGAATCTGATATAGCATAAGAATATCTTGAGATCGTTTAGGGAAAATATATATTCATTTCTTATCTTCAAATTTTACTTTTTCTGATTTCACTTAGCATTTTTGGGATCAATAATAAGTCTTTTTACAATCCTGATTAAATTACTCTTACGTTCTTAATTAATTTCAGTTTAAGCGATTGAAAGGAACACTTCTTATTAAAAAAAAACACCTTAATTTGTTTTAGTATACCTGTGTGATGGAGGGCAGGTGTTAACAGGTGATCACTGGGGATAAGAAGCAACACCTGGCGTACCCCCAGAGCCTCCACCACTGTTCTAATCATGTGTCCAGGCGTCGCTACAAAAGGAAAATATTTACCATAAAGTAAGAGGCTGTGTGTTTGCTAGTGCATATTCAGGTATAATTTACTGGTCACTGAAAAACAAATCATCATAAGTGTTTCAATTTGGTCCCATATCTTTTGGCATGTAATGGAGTGAGGGGAAATCAGAAACGACTGTCAAACTTAATCTATCTCAGATGAAACGTCAAAAGTGTTGTTGTATCTTATACGAATGTCGGGCATTTGTTCCCCTCGGCACAACCAAGACCACTGACGGCGGTAACACGGCTGGGGAACATTGTCGCAGCGGCCACCAGCATTACTGGATTGCCGTACGGAGGCTATTGACTAACACCATCACTATCAATATGGACCAGGACTTACCAGATACAACATAAGACTCCATTAAGTAAACGAAGAGCAGGATCTTTTGATACCTCATGTTGACCAAGTTGTTCCTCCCTGACTGATCACATGGCCACTGTCACTACGCACTAAATCAGCGTCATGCACAGCGCCACCTGGACGGTCATCGTACATGTACTTGAATCAATAAGTGGAGAAAGATGATGAATACTGTCGTTAAATCACTGTCACCTAAGTTATACCGTGGACATCTGGTCTTTATGTCAGGTAGTCTGTATTAATTATTATATATTACCCACTACTTTTTACTTCGATGATTGTTGAAGAATGTCAGTCTGGTTATAACATGTAATCTTAACTCTGAGTTTTTATATTTACAATTATCAAGATAATCATGGGTATAATCTTGTGAAATGTCATAATGGATTTTTTCTTCTAAATACATAATAAAAATAATGTAATAGTTTCATGAAGATCACGCCAGCAGAGTCAGAGAGAGAGTTATAGCTTAATGTTTACCTCCTAAACCCTAAACAAATCAACTATCACTGGAAGGAACAGTTTTTCCAGCAAATTCATATTCACTAAATTATTACAATACAATACCAGAATTTTATCTTCATCATCTTGATAAGAGTAATTTTCAAACCTAGTAACACTATATAATTATTCAAGGATTTGGTACCCGACGGAATTACTCTCCTCAATATTTTCAGCTATCAGGAATCACAGCCGCGAGCTTGATCACTCCTTGCTGGTGGACTCCACATTCACTCTCCAGATCGTCCGCGTCAGTCGAGCTAAGACATGGTGGCTCTGTGTAGCATCGACCCTCCGCAGTCCTCACGAAGGCAGACAAACCAACAATCACCTGAAATGAAAAAGTCAGTTGAACGTCTGTTATTAGAATGGTAGGTTGCTGTACCCTTGTATTTAATTTAGCTTGATTGTGTATTCTTATAATTAATTGATGCTAGTTATTATTATTTCTTTATTTAACTTTGCTATTAAACCAGCCCAGATAAGTGAAGAGGGAACAGGAACTAAACACACACACACACACACACACGGTCCTCTTCCGTTCATAGCACCAGGGCAGACCAAACAACACGAAATTTAATGTATAATTCCGTTAATGACAAGAATAATTAATCGTTATCAACAGGATCATCAGTTTAGAGTGTTATGTAAGAGATTCTGTAGAGGTATAATAGTCATACAAGAACCAAGACAGCAGAAGGGTGTGCCACTCGCCCCTCTGGTAGTGGTAGCGTCTTCCCTTTACTCTTGGGGAGACAATTATGTTTATATTTAGCCAAGGCTCCGTGCGGCGTATTTTACAGCTTAAGATATTATACATTAAACGAACACATACATTACCTACACAATTTTCGCTTATTTTTTTTTACGTTTTAAACACTTTTTTTGGTTAATGTGGATAACAAACATGAACTTATAATTTATGTCATCTTTCAAGATATTCCGAAACATCAACATTTTGACAATTTAGTGAGAAAATTTATTGGATGTGCACTTCTTATTGGAATAATATTACAGTGTGTGTGTGTGTGTGTGTGTGTGTGTGTCAAAAGATTAATGTGATATTGGACGTGTTACCAGAAAAAAAATATATTAATTTTATCAGAGTAATGACAATAATATTTTCAGGGAAGGAGTAGATCGTATAACAATTCTAACCTAATAAGTTAATTGCAATGAGTGACATTTAAAGTTAAAACAAAAGATTTATTTGTTTTTACCTCTTCGTCCAGGGTTAAAAAGGTCTTATCACTCTCGCTGTGTCTGTCTGAGTGTGAGTATCTATCTTATATGTGACTGATTATACATTTGTCGTTTAACTGAAGTATACATTGTAAACCTCAATTCCGACTTCTGACCACCAAGACAGAATCGCCCAACTTTGATTCTGAAATGGAAAAACCAACAGCCTTATGTAACAGTGATCTTGAATTTATGGATTCAATAGTAATTCCCTTATGTCTTAAAACAATCAAGTCCACCAAGATGTATTCTATGGCACTAATGGAATAGAATGAGGCAATTTTAAACTGTACATACATCTTTAGTGCGGTTGTTCTTTACGTTATATTTACACTTTGTAGCGCGGCTGACAGAGGTGTTTGGGTTCAGTCTTGGTAGAGGGTGACGGATGGCAGGTGATAGATTGACGGATGGTCTTTACCTATCGGGGCTGGCATTAAGTTTGTGGATGACGACTAATGTTCACCCACCATGCACTAATGTTGTTTAGGAGGTGACGGCTGATATTCATCCTTCTTCGTTGATGTTGAAGGTGGCGGGTGACAACTAAAAGTTCATCCAACATCCATCTACCATTGATGTTAACGCAAGTCTCCGTTGATGCCCGTTAATCCGTTATGATGGTGATGTTTCTGCGGTGTAGTAACGAGTGGCGGACTAAACCACGTAATTCTGGGAAAAAAGGAAAAAGAACTAGAAATAAAATTCGTCTTCCAACACTGAACTGAGAGAACACTGTAGTTGTGAGTTGCCAGCCAGCAGTGAGCAGTGTGCGTGTGTCAGTGCGAGGTGTAGTTCGTCCCTAGTGACTCGGGACGCCTGTTTATCACCTCCTACGTCAGGGGGAGATATGTATAATTTCTCTTGAAATACTGACATCGCACAGTCTATACCAGAGGAATTGTATAACAGTTGGTAGGTCTGAATATAAAGTAATCGATTGTGACTATTCATATATATTTCTGTCGAAACTAAATTACGTATTTTAACAAGATATTAGTCACTATGGCAAAATCAAATATTTAACCCATTGAGTGGGTTAAATCGTCTGTCATTACCCAGAATAAAATACTCGTACCTACTGTAAGTGCAACACGACTCCCGAAAGGGTTACTGTCATTACTACTACTGAGCAGTCAATGAAGATTGGACAATATTAGTGGTATCAAACCTTCGCCATTTTGGCTTATCCATTTAGAAAAAAAACCATTTTGTTGTTACTATGGCCTCCAGCAAGTTCCAATATATGTTTGGTGTATTTTCTTCACGGGACAAGTAATCTTACGGCTCCGGTGTCCTGAAGGTCAGCTGGGTCCCCTGCTGTTATACACAGACAACAGGAATGGATCGCCGTCCTGTTTGGTTGATTCGGTTGTCGGAGATACGAGGGGAAAATATATTATTGGGGTCTATAGTTATTTTATTTTAACAACTGTTGAGTAAATTTATGTGCTCAGTCAGACATATTATTAGAAAATAGTTGTTTTTAATGATAAATTTAGTTAATATTTAATCATATATGCAGCCGAATAGATTAGTTGTACGTCAGCCTGTGAGCCTTTATTACAGCAGCAAGATAAGCTGGAGATAATATGTATAATATAATATAATGCGAATCTTTTCACAACAACGTTTATTTTAGCCATCCATTAGTAGTCAACCTGTCGCTTGTGTACATAAGACGAGTGGGGCGAGGACGGTGCCAGGAGCGTCATGGCCCCGGGCTGTGGCGGTGAAAACAGTGACCGCCTCACCACACCTCACCACACCACACCACGGAAGTCATGGTTTCCGGCAGAAGCCCCAGCCGCTTCGAATACTCTTGTCATCCAATCGTTTACTTTCGTGAAGAGTCAGTCAATATTAACCACATTAACTGTACACGTTATGTACAGTTTAAAATGCTGACCGATGCTTACTGACACGGTGACAAGAATCTCCAATCATATTAGCATGCTACTTACTCCTGTGGAACACTAGTCGGTTATAAATGTGCCTTATTACGAACCCACTACAGCATTACAAACAAGCGTTGTTCTGTGATCTTTTTATGTATGGAATCTGTCGTAAACACACACACACACACACACACACACACACACATACATATACTTGCATATATAGACAGGTAATTCCTTCCGTTTATCAATACTTTAGTTACCTGCCCGTATAGTCAGACTGTGTTAACAGACGATTAGTTTATATTCAGCGTGATAGTGAGGCACAGAGGGTGTTATAAAAAGTCTTAGCAGTCAGCATGTTACCAGGATTTTAAAGTAATTACTAGTGGAGTCTTAAGATTTTATTGTATAGATAAGTGTCATATCAACTGCCACGATGGGGAGAGGATGATAGGAAAGTGTCCATTGTTTCTGTACCTTGAGTGAAGCTTTCCATAACCTTCCAGACCTATGGAGAGTTTCACTCGACCATCGTGACAGAGTGTGACATGCGACCATCGTGACGGAGTGGAAAGTTAGTTTTCACTTGTGGTAAAGCGAGAAGCGAGCCGGAAATTCCTGGCGTACTTTGACGTAGAATAACTGTACTGTAATTACTGCTTGGGTTTACAGCACCTGGACATGGGTGTGTTGTATCCATTAGCATATTGATAGTGGATGGTATTGTACATTGAGATTGTTGACTATGTAATGACTGTGTGTGTGTGTGTGTGTATGTGTGTGTGTGTGTGTGTGTGTGTGTGTGTGTGTGTGTGTGTGTGTGTGTGTGTGTGTGTGTGTGTGTGTGTGTGTGTGTGTGTTTTACCCCTCTAAAGGTCTTAAAACATCACAAAGACCCAGTAGAGTTGGGTAAGTAGTAAGGTCTACAATATCTGGGTAATGTATTCAAACGACGTAGTGTAGTTATTAGTTTGATCATTACACATAGGCCTATAGCTCCAAGAGTGGCCACTAATAGACCTATTATAATTCTTGTGGTATAACAGTTGTGACTTAATGCTTCTTACTCATTATATATACCGTTGTGTTAAAGCTCTACATTAACGTATTTCAGCTAAACATTCTTACAATGATTATTAATTAACCCTTCATTGCCATCATGTTTACAATGTTTTGTTTGTGTTGGGGAAGTCTAGGAGGTTCATTGTATATATAGTACCGGCCAAAGTGTCTTCTTGTGTACCCAAGTCTCAGTGTGCTGCTGCTGCACTTCCCTCACCTGGCCATCAAGCCTATGAGACTCACCCTCACCTTTCGCAATTAAATTAGTCTAGAAAAAATATCGTATTTGCAGGCCAGAAGATCGTAGTGCTGCAACGTAGGTGATGGCCCAACACGGCGCCAGCAGCGTGAAGCAGGAGAGCCAGGGGGCCACTGACGCCGAGAGTGTGAGGCTGAAAGAGGACGCAGCACGTTCAGCCAACTGGAAACGCTGGGGTCCCTACCTGAGTGAGCGTCAGTGGGGCACCGTAAGGGAGGACTACTCACCTGACGGAGACTGGTAAGTGGCTTTAACCTAACCTAACCTGATGTCTGTTCAGTCACACACACAAGTTCCTTTACACGGTAGTCAGTCTCAAATATCCTGCCAATACAAGTTTGTTTATATTCCAGTGTGTTAAGATACATTTTCTCCTAAACCCAATAATATAATTTTAATGAGGACAGTGGTGGCACTTCACTTAAAGAAGAAAACTTATTCCCTGACAAACGTCTATGGCTCCCGTTTACTTCGATTTTCTTTCTATTAAGCCGTCGATAACGTGGAGAGTGTAAGGTTAGGCATCTAGTCACAGCTGAGTAGGAGTGCCCCGGGATCGAACCAATGACACTTAGAACAAGAGGCGTGGGCCGGACCTTTTAAATTCTTAAAACCAAACAACGCAAATCAGAATCATTAATTTTTGTCCTGTATGAACAATACCGTTTGTACGAGTCTGAAATGGAACAACAACAACAAGGCAGATCTGATGAGCATTGACTCACAGGGGATCCTTCTACGTAATATTGATCCATGAAGCAAACTTTCGCCTTATACTCTGTGCAGTTGGTCGTACTTACCTCACGACGCGGCCAGATCACGGGCGTACCGCTGGGGGGAGGACGGGTTGGCGGGTGTGTGTGACCGCCAGGCGCGTCTCTGTCTCAGCCTCGCCCTCTGGAACACCCGGGACCCCATCCTTAAGGAACGTCTCTTCGGTCTCACTGGGCCTCAGGTGAGCAAGTCAGTGCCGTGGTCAACAGGGGTGAGGGACACAAAGAGATAATCACATATTTTATCCATTGAATATAATGAATTAGCTCATAAGTGTAGTCATTTTACCCAAGGGAATTATGTCATCGTATTTTAAGAGTTAAAACATCGTCCTCAAGGGATTAATTCATTATAATCAAGGTTAAGTTTTAAGATGTCTTGCTCAATGGTCTACTTCATTAAACCTAACCTAACCTAACCTAACCTAACCTAGCCTAACCTAACCTAACCTAGCCTAACCTAACCTAACCTAACCTATATGATGTGTCTGTGCAGGGTAACCACGGGGAGGACGTGAAGGAACTGTACTACTACCTGGACTCCTCACCCACGCACTCCTACATGCGGTTCCTCTATAAGTATCCTCAGCAGCCCTACCCGTACCAAGACCTCGAGCACACCAACGCTCAGAGGACCATTCACCAGCCTGAGTATGAACTGGAGGATACAGGTAGGGGGAGGGAGAGAGAGAGAGAGAGAGAGAGAGAGAGAGAGAGAGAGTGTTGACATTATCTTAAGAATGAGATAATATTTAACTCATCCTGAAAGAAATATAATTAGGTATAAATATTCCCTAGTTTATTATGATAGATATAATACTCTCTCTCTCTCTCTCTCTCTCTCTCTCTCTCTCTACTCATTGGAGATAACACTTCCATGTCTTTTTGGTTCTGTATTTATTCTTTTTTACTCCGTGTGTTTGTCTTTATCATCGTGGTATCTTGACCTGCTAACGTGTGTGTGTCCCCGGTAGGAGCCCTTGATACTGGGTATTGGGACGTGACGGTGGATTACGCCAAAGCCTCCCCCAATAACCTGCTCATGGAAGTGAATGTAACCAACAGAGGGCCCAGTCAAGACACCATCCACGTCCTACCTACGTTATGGCAAGTTCTCATCATGTTATGGTAGTATTTGTCCACGCTGTGATATGTTCTCTCCACGCTACAGTAGTTCTATCTTGCTACGGCAGACGAAAGTTACAGACAACTACATAATATAACGCTGCCTCACCTGGATGACGTTTTAAAAATCACTTACTCGTTCGCTATCAACACTTTGGTCGATAGTTGCTGTTCTACTTACTTGTTACACGTTTCTAGAAGGAAATATATCTCACATTGCTGGATAAAACAAAACAAAATGCCTCATAATACGGGATAAAAAGAGGGTTATAGACAGTAGATAAGGAGACAGGGAATTGTTCTCATAACCCCACGAGAGACACAGGCTGCCAGGACGGACAGTTGTTCATTTACCCCAGTGTGTGTGTGTCAGTCACTCCAACACTGTGTGGCTCCAACCCTACACTTGGTGGGATGAAGGTTTATCGTTCACCAAAAAAAGTTAACAGGAACATCTTGATTCTAAAAGCCCGGTAAAAGTAATTCTTTAATATGTACTGTGCTATAGATTAATAACCGGCACGTAAGGCATGCTCCGGGTTACGGAAGGTATGTGTCCTTGAAAATTTGTCTGTAACGTCAAATTCCATAATGCGAAACCAATTTTCCCATTGACTTCCATTATGTAATTGGAGATGCGTTCCCAAGGAAATATTTTGGGCATAAAGACGTAATACAAGCACGTGTCGTCATGCCTATGGGACCCACTTTCACCTTTATCTGGTACTGACCCAACGAGGGGCTTAGAGAGGAGTGAGTGAGGTAACAAGGAAGAAGGTATTTGTATTTGTCAGCTGGGTTAGTTTACCTTGATTTATCTGATGGTGGTCGAGGTGACGGCTGTCATTCGTTCGTTAGTTTTCTTCATATTAACAGCACCAAGCACACACACACACACACACACACACACACACACACACACACACACACACACACACACACTGTTCCTCCCAAGGCTGTATGTACAGTATGACTTACACTAACACGAGACAAACATTCTCGGCCGTCGGACACACTACACCAGGGTCTAGGTTCAGAGGCTCTTAATTATTTCACTAAAACTAAAGTATAAAATTAACGTCAATTTGAAGTAAATAGGTTCACTTAGAAGACAGAATTATGACAGAATCTTTTCAGTTTCTGTGTTAAAGTAGAATATCAGTCAAATTTTTACGTTAAGTTTAGATATCATGTTTCTCATCTAAATCAACTCGTAATTATTTTCACATAATCAGTTGCGTAAATTTATCATAAAATCCTTTGAAAATCTGATGGTCGATAATTGATCTGAGTGATTTACGACTTTTGGCTCGGCGTTGGCCTTCGGGGGATGAGAGTGCGGGAAGACAGCAGACCCGGGATGAGTCGACATTGTAACTGGTGATGTGTGAAGGTCACTTTGGCCTGGAGAAATTCATATGAACATTTCTGTAAGTGACTGGCAGCGTTGGGGAAGGAATCTGTTGTCCTAATCCAGGGGTTTTCAAACTATGGGTCCCGACTCTTCAGTGGGTCGCGAAATAAATAAATTGGGTCGCAAAATAAAAATGGATCGCGAAAATAAATAAGAAAAAAAAAATAAATGCACCATAATTTAGGCTTGGTTATTGTAATGTACACTCCACAGTCTAGGAAGCGACTGCAAGGAGAGCATTTCCTGATTCTTTCTTTACCTCTCATGTCAGTGTTTGTCTTTGATTTACTCATTTCATATCATTACACTTAGGTTTAATGGGTCGCAATTCAAATTGTTGTTCTGGCTGTGGGTCGCAGTATAAAAAAGTTTGAAAAACACTGTCCTAATCTCCTCTTGTTTATAACACTGATAGCCTTTGCATGCGTGTGTGTGTCACTTTATTATTCTTGTTCTAAGGCGAGGTATATGTGTGTGTGTGACAGGTACCGCAACACTTGGGTGTGGGGGTGTAGTCACGAGGGCTGCGGTCTCAAACCCAAGCTGGAGGCTGTGGGTGTGGACAGCAAGAGCGGCGTCAGCATGGTACGCGGGCGGCACGAGTCCTTGGGCGAGTATACATGGGCGCTGGACCAGGTAGGTGATGGACCGTGGAGGCTTGAAGTCCCCTATCCTGGCCTGTAATCTATCCCACCCCTTACCCTGGCCTGTAATCTACCCCACCCCTTACCCAGGCCTGTAATATTCCCCACCCTCTACCTTGGCCTGTACACCCAATCACATTAAGTGTTGGACACATTCACCTGTTCACTTTAACGCTCCTGTAGTATCCAATAGCTAATATTCTTACCTGCTTGTTGTTAGTCTCTAAGGTTTGTGGACGACTGGATACAGCGGTGACTGGTTCGTTCTCATGACACACTTTGCTGAAATTTTTATGTCATGTATCATGTCGGCCAGTTAGGTGCATCACAAAATCTTCAGTTGTAAAGATAATTCATCCGAGGAAGTACTCAGTGTACCTTGGTGTGTCCACAGAGTGTGACGGAGGCAGCTCTTCTCTTCACCGAGAACGAGACCAACTCTCAGCTTCTGTTTGGTGCAGACAACAACACACAGTACGTCAAGGATGCCTTCCACCGCTATGTCGTCAACGGTGGGTGTAGGTGTGACTGTGGGTGTACTGTAGGTGTGACTGTGGGTGTACTGTAGGTGTGACTGTGGGTGTAGGTGTGACTGTGGGACTGTGGGTCTGTGGGATGTAAGTGTGACTGGGTGTAGGTGTGGCTGTGGGTGTAACTGTGGGTGTACTGGTGTGACTGTGGGACTGTGTAGGCTGTGGGTGTAGGTGTGACTGTGGGTCTAGGTGTGACTGTGGGATGTAAGTGTGACTGGGTGTAGGTGTGGCTGTGGGAGTGGGTGTGGCTGTAGGTGTGGTTGTGGGTGTAGCCGCGATATAACGTGAATAAGGACATAGCCGTGGCTGATTATAGCATGGTCAATTGGCCATCACGAAACAAAATGTTGTTTACTCGGCAGTACTGTAATATACTGTAATTTACTCCTCTTAAGGTAGGGCAGGGATAGAAAGGTGCACCCGGTACTATCACACACACACCACTAGCTCTCCTGGAACCCTGACAGTGTTGGTAATGTCTCACAATATTGTTCTTACAGGTGAGACATCTGCCGTAAACCCCAAGGGGCGAGGTACCAAGGTGTGTGGCCACTACGTCGTCACTCTGTCCCCAGGAGCTTCCACCACTATCAGGACGAGGCTGTGGCAGGCAGACGAGCCCCCAGCCTCTCTATCCAGCGGTAAGCCTCACCTGCTGCAGGAAAAGCAGGTCTTCAGCCAAGCCTTCACCAGCATCATGCAGCGCAGGAAGGAAGAGACTGATGCCTTCTACAATCAGGTGTGTTTCCTCATGATCTTCAACAACTAATTTAACAGTTTAATTTATGAAGTGTTCGTTAATTAAATTTTTCTATGGATTTTGTCTGCTAAGTTAATGTTTAAGCAATAAAATATCTCATTAGCTTTTGCTTAATTTATAAAGCGGTTGGTATAGATATTTAGACGAGTCAAATCCTAAAGGTGAATTTTTTATGTATTCAAAGTACAACAACATCAGGGAGGAGGAGGAGGAGGATTATTCCCCATGTTTTTTTTTTGACACACTGTGCAGACATGGTTCGTAAAATTAGAGACATAACTAATAAAAATAAATCACACACCCTCCGAGAACATACTGTGGCACAAGAATCCGGTCTAACAGCGGCTCATTTCGAGAAGTAAACTTAAAAACTGTTGATTCTAAGTTCGAGAATCTATCCAAAATAGGGGCCTTGGGAAAGGTGATCTGGCCAAACGACTCCCTTCTTTATAACACAGACCTAGTGTGGCCAATATTCGGCGCGCCTCCCCTCCACCACACCACACCACCCTGTTATTTATGTTCACAAGATACACCAGACTGTGAAGTAACCTCCTTGATCCTCGGCAGCATGTGTTAAGTCCTAAGCTGAGTGTGGAGGAGCGACTGGTGGCGAGGCAGGCGCTGGCTGGACTGCTCTGGAGTAAACAGTTCTACCACTACATCGTAAAGGACTGGCTAGGCGGCGACCGGTGAGTCACTCAATAAATAGTAACATAAGCACATTGGGGTTTGGTATGAATATATATTTTGTTCATATTTTAAAACTTGATTCAAAAGGTTTATGATGTGTGACCAGTAATTTGTACTGATCATCAGATATGTATTATAGCACCTTCACCTCTGGCTGTAAACAGAGACCAAGCACACAACATAACCGTCCAGAGTCTTGTTCTTGGAGACAGAGTTCGTCCTCCACTCTAGTTCTCTCTTTACAGTCAGTCACTGGCTGAGTGAAGTTAAATATGGTTCAGTAGAGCGTCCAGATATTCTTCATCATGTTCCTTCGTGACAGACTTGCAGTGTGGCAGTGGACCTCCTCAGGGTCCAGTACTTGTTGATGAAAATACTTTATCTTTGTACTGTATTGGTATAAATCTCAACCCTCTCTGGTATTAAACCTCAAATGTTTCTTTCCAAACGTTACATCTCTCAGTTGTTATGGACATACTCGTGCTGCAACAGTCCATTCATTTTAATGTTACTACAAACAAACAGCGTTAAGAGATTTGGCTCTTTTAATAGAGTATCACATTTAAGATAGACCTAGAATTACTTAAGAAAAATTCACACAAGCGTTACTCAACCTTGAAAACCAGATCTTCATTCTCTTATTTTATTGGAAATTTATGTCTTACGCCTGTCTGGTTACCAAGGATTCATACTATCAACGACACTGCTTCAGGTACCAACCACCACCGCCTGAGTCACGGCTGAAGGGGAGGAACGGTGAGTGGGGTCACCTGTACAACCGTGACGTGGTCTCTATGCCAGACAAGTGGGAGTACCCCTGGGTAAGTTGCTGACACCTCACAACATTCTACATACATTACGCTTTGATTTACTACAAGTACACAAGAGATATTGTTACCAGTCGCCTTTGTTTATTAATATAGAGCGATACTTAACACAACTTCCATAACAACACACACACACACACCACTTCCAGTTCCCAGGCCATACATCTAAGATTCTCCTTTAAGTTCTCAAGGTGTTATCTAAGTTATTACATCATTGCTATTATTAAATGTTCTTTGTTTTATAGTGAATCACAATACTGTATATGCCACATATTTATATATGAGTATCGATTTATAATATAAGCATATACTTTATGAGTACTTGTATATGGATACTGACACATTATACATACGTACAGGGTATTTGTTACGGGACACATCAATTATATTTGAATATTGATATGAGTATACATGAGTATTTATTATAGTATGTATGATTATGTAAAGCTAGATAATACTTCATAAATATATATGTATTTGTTACAGGATACATGAGTATTCGTGATAGTAATACATGGCAAAAATATACATGAATGTTAACATGTATGAATAAGTACTACCCTGTGTATGTAATAGGAGTTGATGTAAACAAGTGTGTGTGTGTGTGTGTGTGTGTGTGTGTGTAAGGGGGCTGTGTGAAGGATAATATAACCTTGTACTGTATGTGTGTGTGTGTGTTACAGTATGCGTCTTGGGACTTGGCCTTCCACATGGTAGCTTTGGCCTTGGTGGATCAGGACTTCGCCAAGAATCAGCTGATGATGTTCCTGAGGGAGTGGTACATGCACCCGAATGGACAGATCCCAGGTACAGTATAGGTGTCAAGCTAGGGAAGGTAACCCATGATATATTTACAGGGTAGTAGTAAAATTAATTAGATATCTGAGGGATTTGGGCGTTTTAGAGTTAAATATTTAGTAATCTTGTTTTCATATAGCGCCTAAAATTCTCCTGTTCTCTTTTTTATAGGGAGTAATGGGGTAAGATATAGTAGGTGATACTGTTTTCTTTGTTGGTATACTGTGTGGGGACCTATACTGATCTCGGCCACCTGTAGGTAATGGCAGGAGTTCGGACGTTTTAGACTTAGATTTGAGTCGTGTCAGTAGGTTGATTCACAAGACGCATGAGTTGGTAGACTCTTAAGATCCCTGTAATGACTCCCAGTGGTGTGGCTATTTACTCTCTGCGTTCTATAACTCATTAACCTTTATCACATGTGCTTACTCACTCACTCACTGTCCCTAGTCACTCACTCCCTAAATATTCACAGCGTACGAGTTTGCATTGGGAGACGTCAACCCACCTGTGCACGCCTGGGCTGTAATGAACGTGTACCGCGGCAGTGCCCGACGTGGCCACAGGGACGACGCCTTCCTGGCCAGGGCCTTTCATAAGCTCTCCCTCAACTTCACCTGGTAAGTCACCCTTCAGCTGTTGAGTCCTCTTCAAGTGGTGATTCTCTTTCCATTTGGCGAGATAAGATTAGTGATTCTTAGGTCATTTCGGCTCTATTTCTGGACATTTCGGCGCCATTATTCCAATAACTGTGTGTGTGTGTGTTGCAGGTGGGTGAACAGGAAGGACCCCGACGGCAGGAACCTCTTCGGCGGAGGGTTCCTCGGGCTGGACAACATTGGTGTGTTTGACAGGTCACGGCCCCTCCCAGTGGCCGGCCAGTTGGAGCAGGTACTGTCATTCAGAGCTTTGTGACAGCTGAGCGAGTGACATGGAGAGAGAGAAGGGGAGGGGGCGACTCACCGAGGTTCATAATGACTATGTCACTATAAAGTCTCAGAAGACATCAATTACATAGTTATTAATATTCTCATACAATCCAGCAATTTAAGTATAAAAAACGTTAGAGTTACAACTTTATTATTTCTAGTTATATCAATTTATAATCTTAAGTTTTATTGGTATAAGAAATATCACGTGTAAAAGCCAATTTATATGTCTGTGTGGTTGAGAAGGTATTACTATCTTCTGCCTGATGTAAGGATTGCGTGTGTCGTTACAGTGAGCGCGCGTGCAAGAAGTAAATCTGATTACTTAGTACGTTCTCTGCATTGATTATGAGGTGTTGTGACGTGTGTGTTACGTCCCGTTTGTGAAGTTGTCCTCTTCATGAACTAGATAGTCATTTTAACCAGTTTATGAAATGGGTTTCTAATCTAACACCTTGCTATATAGAAAGACGGATGTATATATTATACATCTATCCGGAGGTAAATATTAAGATAGATATAGATTCTCATACATACATACAAACATACATAGAAGCTAAGAGCACAGGACATTGCGTGCATGAAGCTGTAAAACCACTGGGCAGTAAAGGTCAGTGATAGAGTTATGGGTCCTCCACCAGGCAGACGGCACGGCGTGGATGGCCTTCTTCTGCGTGGTGATGCTGGACATGGCGCTCACGCTGGCTGAGAAAGATCCCGTCTACGAGGACATGGCCTCTAAGTACTTCGAGCACTTTATTCTCATAGTAGATGCCATTAATTCATCGGGTCAGGGCCGCGGCCTCTGGGACGACGAGGACGGCTTCTACTACGACTACATCAGGAAGGAGGACGGGAGCTCCATGCCCCTCAAGGTGTGTAAACCGCTATTGATTGTTGACTTTAAGCGTAATGACTAGAGACAAATTATCTTAGATCAAGGCGACCTGTTTGTTTCCCAAATACACCAAATTGCCAATCAGAGTATTGTAAATATGTTGAAGAGGTGATAGCGTGCTGGGTCCTGTAAGTTCCTGCTGTAACTAGTGTAATTTGTTACGCTGGGATGACTTAGCGAGGATTTTAAACGTCCATTCATGACATTGAAGATAAAGGGGGATGGTTATAAACATAGTAAAGGTTGGAGCGGAAAAAGAAATCCCTGCTCTGATATAAGACTTGAATAACCACCGTCCCTTAGCTACGGTAGGTCTGGTGGGGGGTCCGACCTGCCTCCGTCTGTAAACAAACCAGGTTTTTGTCCACTCCATTTTATATTTACGTCATAGTGTAAATATAATTTCTCTAACCGACCAAGGTTCCTCCACTTACCGAACTTTATATCCTCATTTTTTTTTACTGTCACATTATTTTTTACACTACCAAATACGTTATGATGTATTTGTCTCTAAAGATGAACATTAAGACTAAAATATTTTATTGATTTGTTTTATCAGATTGAGTTGTACAGTGTCAGCTATGATTAGGGAAGTGTAGATGGTAGAGTACAAAGCTATATGATGTGTCTCCTTGTGTACCAAATACGAGATATTTTTAGTATTTCTCATCCACACCGTCACAAAGAAACAGATCTATAGCTATGGGAGCCATTTAAGTGAATTGTGTTGTTGTGTTGTGCAGATACGGTCGCTGGTAGGTCTGGCGCCCATGTTCGCGGTGTTGGTGCTGGTGAGGGAGGAGATGCTCTCACTCCCTGGTTTCTACAAGAGGGCGCAGTGGCTCATCAAAAACAGACCTGACCTCGCCTCCAGGGTATGTTTCTTCAGACCCCTTCTTTAGTTTCCAGACCCCTTCACGAGTTCCAGACCCCTTCACTAATTTCCAGACCCCTTCACTAGTTTCCAGACCCCTTCACTAGTTTCCAGACCCCTTCACTAGTTTCCAGACCCCTTCACTAGTTTCCAGACCCCTTCACTAGTTTCCAGACCCCTTCACTAGTTTCCAGCCCCTTTCCTCTCATCCAGCCCCTTTACCTTCACGAACTACCAACACCTTCATTAACTAACTGATATCCAATGTATCAGTTCAGTTGTAGGTTGAGAAGAGATATTCGTGCACCATTTAGGGAAACGTTCATATTATTATTATTTAAACTTATTGAACACAGAACAAACATATTTCTTATAGAATAAATCACCACTAAAAACTTAAACATCTAAATAATATTCTGGCCTGGTTCAAGTACAGCAATGCTCCTTATCTATATTTGGTAAACGGGATCTGTGACTTTGCTGGGACCTACATTCTATCATGGTATAGAGGTATTAACAGTTGTCGTGAGAAGTTGTTATCTCTCTTCATTCAATAAAGTATATTTGTCACACATTTCATATATTTCTAAACGTTGCTGTTATTTACTGAGTTTTCCCTATATTAAAGTTTTAAGTATTTAGTTTATTATGGGACTATACAAGCTATGTACAAGGGGGTGACGACCTAAAAGCATCACCATTAAGCCACTGTATTTACCCTAAAATACTGTATATCAGGAACATATTGACGGTTCCTCAGTCGTCCTATCATAGTGAGAGTTATGATCCTCCCAGGGCTCCTGAGAACTATTGTATGTTGACAACCAGAGAATTAAACATAACATGACGCCCTGGGTATACCTGCTGATCACGTGAGAGGAATACCGAAGTAACAACACTCACGATACCTCTTCCTTACACTAACTTGACCTACAGGTAACCTTCATGAGCGAGGGCGGGTCGGACAAGATGCTACTGGCCATGCCCACGAAGGACCAGCTGCTCCGCCTTCTGAATTACCTCTTGGATGAGAAGGAGTTCCTCTCACCATATGGCATCAGGTCTCTCTCCAAGGTCCACGAGGTAGGTAGACCCGCCAGAGCTTGTAGGACAGAAGGAGTTTGACCGAGGCGGAGAAGAGAAGTCACGCCGGTAATAGAAGGGTTGTCAGGTGCTCCAGGTATATTAGTCCCTCATTTACCTGTACACCTGGATTGTCTATGCATGGTTGGAGTTAAAAAGGTAAGACGTTGATAATGATGTAATAATAACTAGTGTCATTCAGTCCACTTGATACATTTTTATCTCCTTAATAATCCTCTCACGTCTAATCACTATAACTTATGTCCTACATCTCTGTTTGTTATGACCAAATACATATGACTTCCTCCTCTCCCTTCCTTCCACCACGCCCCCTTGAAGATGTCATTGATTATATATAAGTTTATTTTGTCTCTCTAATTACCGTAAGCGATCAAAGCAACTTCCTCAACCCTTCCAATAATTTCCCTTACCTTTCTAAACAGAGATTCACCATTACAACTGCCCTGCTTTACAATATCCTTACTTAGATTTTGACACACATACATCCTCCTCCCTTACCCCGCAGGAGTCTCCCTTCGTGCTGGAGATCGAAGGAAAGAAGCATGAGGTGTCCTACGTGCCGGGGGAGTCCAACACACACCTCTTCGGCGGGAACTCCAACTGGCGAGGTCCAATTTGGTTTCCCATGAACTTTCTCATCATCACATCACTCAAGAGGTTAGTGTCTCCCCCTGGGTGTAGTGTCCTCTGGTGTAGCATCACCCCTGCGTGTAGTGTCTCCCCTGGGTGTAGTGTGATTAAATATACAGTACAGTAGGCCAAAGTCCTACACTGACTTACACCATTATATACCGATACTACTGTAGCTATTACAGTCCATAGGTACTGTATAACAGTACAGTATAACTAAGGTTTGCCTACAGGTACCACTTCTTCTACGGGGAGGATCTGAAGGTGCAGTGCCCTACGGGGTCAGGGAACTTGCTGACGCTGGAGGAAGTGTCAGTGTTCCTCGCCCGACGACTCGTGTCCCTCTTCCTCCCGGGTCCAGACGGCGCCAGGCCCTGCCACGGTAAGTCGTGCCTGAATTATGTCCAACCCCTGACTATCCCCTCTTAAACCATCGTCGTCAAAGGGTTAAGCCGTGCCACTGACTACTGTATATCACTAGTTCTTGTAGTAAGGCGGTGCATTTATGTGTTGTCAGGTCTTGTTGTTTGCAAAAGTGAACATCATTAATTTACTACAAAAATTTATCTTAGCATCAAATTCCCCAAACGTATTTACAAACCTGTAAATTACGGTGCCTCTCTCGTTGCTCATAAAGTGGACCACGGAAGGTACAGGTGGTGGTGAGTCAAGACGAGGAGAGTCTTGACAAAACTTAATCTCTCGTTCATCCACAGCAGAATATACTTGTACGATAGCTAGAACGAGTGTCAAGAGGGTGGTCAGAAGAGATATAAAACGATATAGGAAAGTGCTAGATGAAAGATGTTTCTTGATGTAAGAAAATAAAATCCGTTCAAAGTCCAACACGAAGACCCGGTCGGTGGCAGATCAGCTCCTCAGATAAACACCGGTTCCTCCTTCCTCGCGGTGTCGTGTCTGGACATCAGTCATGGAAATAATCCGCAAATTCAGTAGAAAAAACGTAAAAAAAACCTGTGTTTAGCTTTGTTTCTCTGTAATGTGTTTCAAGAAGAATAAAGGGATGATAAATGGACACTTGTTGTGTCTTATCCGCATTTACCGGAGTTTATAGTTCTATAAGGAAGAATTTCAGGGTTACTTTGGGATATATGCTTACCATTACGTCAGGTTTACGTGTCGAGGGAAATAATTCTGGGAGATTCCGTGAGTCGGTGATGAGCAGTGTGGCGGGTGTATTATTCTCTCTCGTTTTCACATGACGCCACCACGACACCTCAGCCTAAAGAAAGCTTCAATGATCAGGTATTTATTTACACATTATTGTTGAAGGTCACACGCTCAGGCGTATAACGTGAGCCAGTTAATTCGTTGATAGAATTTCTTGAAAACGGGATAAATATATGATCGCAAATATTCTTGTTAATAATTACTTTACGGCGGCCCCGTTTGTGAAATTGCCCAGTTCAGGAGTTGGGCTCAAACCCTAACCTAACTTAATCTAACCTAACCATAGTACAGTAGTAGGCTGTAGTCATGGTGGTGGCGAGGGTTCCCAGATACTCTATATACGGTTCACGTTATTGTCTCGAGAACCTGTTTACTGTTTATTGTTTACTTTGAGCAACTGACGAGAGATAAAACTGATTCACCCTCATCGTGGTCTCATAATCCCTGGGCAGACTTTGGGCAAGATATTTATTACAGAAATTAAAACTTAAAAGTGTCTTGGCAGTAGAATGAACGAGAAACATCGCTATTCAAACATTCCGTGATGCTCTCCAATAACAAGAGACCAGTGTTTGCCTACCCCTTGGTGCATAACGTTAGACCTGGCAGCAGCTCTCGTGTCTCGCTGCAGTTAACACACTAGTTGGTCGCTCTCTCGTTCTAATTTTCCAAGAGATGACCAGTTTAAGGAGCCAGGGGGTGGGTGAGACGCACGGCAAGGCGGTGAGAAATCTGGAACTATGACAACTTACAGGGCTAAAGTTTCCTCCTTGATGATGTTAGGTTATATCAACGCTCTAGTATACCAGGAGTTAAAATTGAGCCTGGTTTGACTTGTTTGGGTAAGGTTATACTCGTATGTTGGATTAGATTAGGTTAGATTAGTCTAAGTTAGTTTAACTTAGCTTTGTCCAGGTTAGGTTAATTTAAGTTTGGTTTAGGATAGAATTTTTTAGGATTGCATTTATCCAAATCAATAATATTCCGATATTATAACCTTACTACGTTACTTGTTATACGTATTTACACACACACACACACACACACACACACACACACACACACTTGCGTTTTGTTGGTTAATAGATTTCCATCGATCATCTGGACAAGGTGTTCACGCATCGTCAGGATTACTGTAGCTGTGAAAACACGGAAATGTACTCTGTGGTCAGCACAGGCAGTCTACAACGTGATGTACACAGAAAGTGTACCATGTAATGTATACATGGGAAATGTACAGTGTAATGTACAAAGGTAGTGTCTCATGTGACACACACGGGAAGTCTACTACCTGATGTATGTAGGAAGAGTACAATGTGATGTTCTGTACACAGGAAGACTACAATGTGATGTACACAGGACGTGTACACTGTGATGTACAAAGTAAGTGTACAATGAACTGGCATTGCATGTTTCACGATAACCAACTGGCATCTTAATCTGTGAAGCTTCCTGGTGGAGTAGAGTGAGGACACGATCATCTGAGTGAGCAGTGTGACTCATCCCGTGGCCAGGATGGGTGAATGTTGCTCCTTTGCTTCTGGTTATTCGCCCTCTCATGTGTGCTATACCTTCTACAGGAGAAAACGACCAGTACCGTGACGACCCAGCCTGGCGTGACCTGGTCCTCTTCCACGAGTTCTTCCACTCTGAGAGCGGCCGTGGGTGTGGCGCCTCTCACCAGACCGGCTGGACGGCTCTTGTGGCTAACTGCCTCAACCTGGCCCTGGGCTACTCCCACTCTGGCCTCACCTGTAACAACACTAAGAAGAACTAGTTCGTACGAGAGAGAGAAAGGGAGGGAAAGACAGAAAGTGAGTGAGGAGGAAGGAGAGAGAGCGAGAGAGAAGAGATCCCACTCATAGGTCTATCCTTAGGTTTACAGAAGAGCATAAAATCATTCGTGAAAAAATATTTTCTTCTCTCATGGTATACGAAACGATGGCACCAGAACTAGCCACATTACGATGGTTTGTCTAGAAGAAAGTGTCATCGTTTTTTACCCGAGACTAATACAGATCCAGTTTCCATGTGATTTGTTTCAGCTTGACAGGACTACACACAGACACCTTCCGTCATCTCCCACAAAACAAAACCAATCAACAATTAAGTTTAATATGATAATGTTCCAGAGATCAAAGTCACAGATAATGAGGGAAAATAAGTTACATTACTTCATGAATGATGTGCTTAGGTATATTTTTGTTACTCACCATTTTCAGTGAACTATATCGTTGTGTCTGCCTCTGTTGTCCATAATTCCTCTTAAGAACTGAGTGAATCAACGACGTTATAATTATGTCTTGTGTGTTCTCAGGGGTGGAAGGGAGGGGGGGGGTCTCATGGACTCTGCCAGAGGAGGTATTATGTCTTGGAAGGTTAAGATAAACAAGTCTGATGACATAAGTCGACGTGGAAAGGCTGGTCGCGTGTCGGCTAGGCTGTGACTTTTTACTGACCTGAGCCAAGGGCGTTGCTCATTCCCCTGACCCGTCCACTACTGGAGAGTGAAAAAATTACTCTTGAACTCCCAGGGGCAGAGGCCTACTTCTACAGACAGCATACAGACCCTACAGCCTGTAATTTGAGAGCGTACACCACACCCCATGATTGGCCGAGAGTCGGTTTGATATATGTAATCCAAATTTGTTTTTAATTAGTCCTGATGTTAGCAGGTAAGGGGTCAGGTGTGTGACAGGTATGGTGGTCAGGTGTGTGGTATGTATGGGGGTCAGGTGTGTGCTGCTGTGGCTGTTGGTCTTAATATTCACGTGAGGGTCATGCTGGTTACCCATCTGGAGGAAGATTTTTATTTTGAAGATATTTCCTGAATTATACACAATATTACTCTTAGGATTAAGGATAATCTTTTACAGGTATATATAATATATTAGTTAGGGTATAGGATTAAGACTACAACTACCATAAATGAATACCTCTCATGCTAGTTGATATTGCAAGTTAACTGCTGTAGTTAACAATAGATTAATTCTTATCTTCCATTATTATCAGTATTTAAGAACCTTTTTTTTTAAATAAATTACATTACACGCAGTTGATCTTTGAATGAATTTTTACCTTTTGGTCACAATTCATAGTTTTATTCCTTTTGTGTATAATGTTCCACCTAGGGGTATTATTTGGTGTTCCTTCTCATCAGTAAAGGTGACGTTCCACTTGTTCTTCTCATCACCAATTTTATTATTCTTTCTATTATTCTCCATCTGTTAACCTATATAGAATTCCATTAAAAAAACTCACTTTTATTACAAATCTGAGGTGTGTTTAGTGAACCAAAGGTGTGGTTACTGAGGCCAAGGTGTGGTCATTTAATCCCGGGTGTGGTCACTGAACCCAAGGTGTGGTCACTGTATTTAGGATGTCCAGATATTGGTGTGATTTGCAAGTGTGCTGTCTTGGGTTTCGATGTTACTAAAGGTCTTGGCGCTGGTGTAGACGTTGTTGTGGAACTGAAGGTATAGCCGTGATGTAGGAGTCGGATTCAGGCGGGAGTCGGATTCAAGTGTATGCACCATATCGTTCTAATCTCAAGTCCGGGACAGAGGAGCGCCAACCGATATAAGCTGAGAAACGATAAACGAGAAGAAAAACAAAATAAAAGTGTGAGAATGATTAGGAGAATCTATCTGGCGATAAAATTCAACTTATTCCTTACATTACCTTCCAAATAGAGCTGTTTTCGATTGCAGTGACATATTAGTTAATTGAATACTGAATAGAGTGTTATCCAACGGGTTAAATCACCAAACTCAAGTGATTAAGTTATTGGCCAGAATGAGATAAGTTATACTCAAGGGATTAACTCAAATTACGATCCTCTCTCACAGGACACGTATGATATTGTGAGGAGATTGTGGTGAGGTAGTAAGAAGGTTTGGTGAGGTAATGAGTTTCTGGTGAGGTGGTGGAGTGGTGAAGAGGTTGTGGTGGAGTGGTGAAGAGGTTGTGGTGGAGTGGTGAAGAAGTTGTGGTGGAGTGGTGAACAGGTTGTGGTGGAGTGGTGAAGACGTTGTGGTGAGATAATGACGAAGTTTTGATGTTGTGGTGAGGAAATTAGGACGTTGTGGTGGAGTAGTTGGGATGCTATGGATGAGTCGAGTTTTAAGGAGTACCTACCACTAGAGGTTGGTGGGAGGGAAGGACCTTGGGTGGCGTGCGTGTAGGACTGTTCAAGACGTTGCATGAAAGCGTCCTTTGGTCCTTCCCGCCTCCCTCGTCCGTCACTCGATGGTGAGGTGGAGGGAAAGGAACTCTTCCTTGATTGAGATGATGTCGAGAGCTGCAATGATAATAGAAATGCTAAATGGAGACACACACACACACACACACACACACACACACACACACACACACACACACACACACACACTATCTACACCTCCACACACACCCCGTCACTTCTACTCTCTCTTCCTCTCACTATTTATGTCAGACGTGACTCAACAGGGGCATGACTTATCTGGGACATAACTTACCTGGGACAAGACTCAATAAAGACATGACTTACCAGGGAAATGACTCACCTGGGCCATGATTCACCAGGGAAATGACTCACCTGGGCCATGATTCACCAGGGAAATGACTCACCTGGGCCATGATTCACCAGGGACATGACCGTGACACAGCCTCCGTGACTCACCTGACAGAGAGTTTGGGTTGCGGCATAGTCGTGTTTCCTGCGCTGTGCCGCCGTTGCCTCTCCTCTCACCACTGATCTCCTGGAAAGAAAGTTTTAAAATATATTCGACCTCTATTGTCTCATTTAGGCAAAAACCTGTTAAAGATGTGATTTATTCTCTGCCCTTTAAAATAATTGACATATATTCGTCAAATTTTGTCTCTACCAGAAAATATGATGATAGTTGTGAATTCAGTGTCTTTCATCCCAGAGTACGACAGTTCTTCTCGGGTGATTTAGGTTTACATACAGCCTCACTGCCAACCGTTTATAAATACGACTGACAAGTATCGTATTCTTTCCCGTACATATTCATCTCAAATTCCGTATTTCTCCCTCAATATAAAGTGTCATCAAAACATCGTAGGTTTTTTTTTTTTTTGGACAGTTTGGTCGCATGATATTGAACGAGTGATCAAGAGAGGACTGAAAACGAGTGATGTTAAAATGTATAGATCAATAGAGTTCTTTTATTTACATATTTGAAGATAGTTTCCAATCGTTTTATCACTATATACGATAAATATTACTTGATACTATTCTTATAACGAAGAGAAAGATCCACCGTTATATAGCAAAATCTTTCTCGCGTCCAACAGTTTGTCATGCAAGTGTCAACCTGAGGTAAATTATATCCGCTGTGCTTGGTTTAATTACATCATAAAACTAATTGCACACAATGTAAATATCTGGACCACATGTTTATTATACCATTAAACATGACATATTTTAGTATTTTATTAAACCATCTATGACGTAAAAAAATTAAGATGAAAGTTAAATCAATAAAGTAACATTTTGTTTATTATTATAATTCAAGAATGCCGACAGAGTTGCGTTCGTGTGAGAATGAAATATGAGAGACCGGGAGGTGTGAGTTCGTTGCTCTAACCCACCACGACCACTACCACCACCAATCATCACCACTCACCATATCAGATCATCTTGCACCGGGTCCTGGGAGAAGATACAATGCCGGGTCTTGGAGTAATTTGGAGTCTTATATTTCTTAGGTTCACACTTGGCACATTGGAGCTTCATCAAGTACTCCTCGATGTCGAATTTGCTTCCCTTCATCGTTCTGGGGGATACAGGAAGAACAGGCACTTCAGGTTTTTATCTTAGGAGTGAGAATAATTACTAGCTGCAATAAAATGAAGGTATGTATAAAGAAAACAAATATAGTAGTCATTTTAGAATTATTTTGATGTTTTTAAGAGGTGAACATTTAGGTCGCCCAACATGATGTGGAAACAGGTGAAGATTGTTGTTTAGCGTTATTTACATTCGTGGCGTTAAATGTGCATTAAACTTTAATTATAATATTCATGAGTAGAAGAATGTGTGTGGGTAATGGTCTTAATGTTTTTTTGTTTTTATGTAATCAGGGGCCTCGACTGCCAGCGTCTTCCAGCACTTTTGTTTCTACTAAAAAAATCAGAAATTGAAAAGCGGCAATATTTCTGACATGTACAAAGGAGGGACCTCAGCATTACAACACACACGAACATTAATTTGCACTCGTCTGTTTGTTACTCATAAGAACCTCGAGATTATCATTCTATAACTAGTATTGGTCGTGAGTCTAATTTATATGATGTAACTTAAATTATATATTATTTTAACATACGCAAGCATGAACACTGCGTGCTTGGGTGCGTGCTTGAATATAATATCGTATAATGTCTCCTTGTTAGCGCGCCACTTTGTTTATAAACATTTGGCCGTTTGGAGTCTGGGAGATACAACACCAACCTCAAATATTTATTACGGACTGTAACTGACCATAATTATAGTGATGGTGCGAGAAATCGAAAACAACGAAGGATATACGCGAGAGCAACTAAGAATTCGACACTTGGCTGCGTTGGATCACACATAAAAATCCTTCGTGTAAAAAATATCAACTCAGGTTAGAAAAAGCAGTTTTGGGTTGAAGAAACACGCAACAAAACAATAACAATGAAAAAATAACGTTGATATACTCACCAAGAATATGATAAAACAGAGTTAAAAACAACGCTACATAACACAAAGAACGTAAAATATATGACAAAAGGTTCGTCTCTTTGTCAGGATAAAAGTCGTCATTAATGTTATCATGAAGAGTAAGAGAATGTATGTTGTGTGGTCTATTAACACCGGAAACATAATACTTCATGTGGGTGAGTACTAGTAACGCAGTCATATTCCCGACGACTTTTAGAAAATACCAGCGTGGCATTAGACCCATTTAAGTGATTGACGTCCTGTATAACAAAATCCCACTCTGTACTAGTCTGTGCTTGGGTCACACTGTCAAAGCACAACCCCACGAGAAAGTTAATAAAACATGCACATAAACGCACCCGAATTGCTAGTCGACACCATAAACCGCGTCAAGCGAACACGACCCGCCTAGTGGTCGCTGCAAGAACAAACCCTTTCCAACCATTGTTAAAATCACCAAAAAATCGTCGGTAACTTGTGTATTCACTCCTTGCCAACCTCACGTTTATAGTGCAACTTGTGCTGAAAATGTTTGTTTAATGAACCTCTTTGTGTATTTATATGTTATGTATGTATCACATCATCGTGTGGCTGCTGTACCTGTCAATAATCCGTTTATTATTATTTATTAACACACACACACACACTAACTACGACCAGTGTCTTAATGTGTACTGTACAGGTAAGATGATCAAACTATCATCATCATTATTACTGTCAACATCAAAATCATCAGCCTAACATGTTCACCACAACCAGTATGACCATTATCATTATAATTATAGTCATACTCACCATCATCGTCACTATATATAAAATGACAAACTCAATAGACTGAAAATATGAAAATAATGTTAAATAATGTCTCCGTGTTGGCATGAGTAGAGAAATTAGCATGGATATAGTGTTATCATATGTTACACATAATTGTCCTGGCAGGTAACTTGTTAACCTCCCCAAGTGTCAGGTGTCGTGACGCGGTACACTCCTGACTGGGTGATGGCGCCTCTGTGTTGTAGGTTTAAACGGTGTCGTGTGATGGTGGTTAAATCTACGATATATGCGATATGATTACTGCTGGAGCCTTTTTGTACCCATCAAAGTAGTAATCATCTTTAAACTTTCAGCCATATTGACCAAATACACGATGGGTTTACTGCTGTAATGTGTAAATGGTTTAGCTATGATATACACGCTGTAATTGCTGCCAATATCGTCTTGGGGAACCATTAACAGCGTGGTGTTGTATCTATTATCAGGGCAGTTGTGACTAACACGTGTAGTTATTATACCTGACAGTGACAACGTCGTGTGGGAGTGTACTGTGGGGAGCAGTAAATTCATAATGGTGCAAAATTCTTGTAATCTCTCGCAAAATTTAATGCTAAATTTAAAAAAGTTTTACATAATTCTTGTAAATATCTCAGTTAATTTACAAATATTGTTTAGTTTCCTTTCTTTATATTATGATCAGTAGCATCTAGTAGATTTCTGTGGCCATCGTTTGCATTTTAATAATATAATTAAAGTTTAGCAACATATTTCAAGAACTTTGTAAACTTATATTATTTCAATGTAAACTTTCTCAAATTGTGTCTATGATGTATTTAAATCTTTCGTGTGGCACACACCATCTTCTTCCCTGCCTTAAATAACCCTTTGGAGATGTCAAAAAACTTACTTGAAGAAGAGAATCAATTTAAAGGTTAAGTCTACCAGTTTGCCAATTATCTTGAAATAAAAATTATATGAAATTTAGAAAAGATGTACTGACGTGGCCACGGTCCTGAGCTCAATAAGACATCAAACACCAGGACGATAAAAGAATATTACTCCCACGTACAAACACTGAGGAATCGTTACCTTGACTTTCATTCCTCCATTGAGCTTCACAAGGTCAAAATTAAATATACATATAAAGTAAAATTGAAAGAAAATGATGTAAATTAATATGTAGATGACGAAAGAGAGAGTAAATAAGATATGACCTTCGTTCTTGGTAGCATGGAATAAACATTGAGAATGACAAACTGTAACCAAGGATTGTATCATGAAAGGGGAGGAAGAAATATACAAACATTAAAACTCTAGATTGGAGAGGAAATTTTCTTTTACACAGATGATGTATTTTTTTTTGTATAATAAAATATAATAATAGGAGAATTGAGGTTAGAATTCGGAAGGTTTCGCTATTCTTCCATAAATTGTAAAAGTTTTGGAAGGTAATTTTAGTCATTTCACACAGTTTGTATCCGATGTTTGTGAAAAATGTCGCAACTTCTCCGTATTTGTCGAAGAAAAGCTCCCAACTTTTTGGTCCAAATGTTCGAACCATGAACCAAGGTGACCTAAAAGCTAGTTTTCTTACTCTTAACTCCAAAATTATGAACCGATCATAATAAGATTTACAGAAGTGATGGAGCTTGAAGACCGAGGTAGACCCGAAATGAATTTTGTTAAAACTAGTAATTACTCGCACTCAGTTATGCGGTTACCAGCAAAGTTTGACCAGTCTACTCTCCATGATTGTGTTCTACCACCACCACCTCCAGAACTACAAGGATTGCGGCATGTGGGTAACTATTGGTTCGAGTCTTGGAAACCCTCATTCCACCCAGCAACCATTGAGGACCTGACTTTACAGTTGGGGAAGTGATGAGGTACATGTGCAGTGTCGGTCATGCTGTCCCTTTGTGACCTACAGCGACACTTTTACTCCTGCGGCGACCTGACAACAACGACCACCATACTCCACTGGCTTCCATACTCCACCACTTCAGTAACTACCATACTCGAATACCATTAGCACAGCGTCCACGACTATTAACCTGACTGAAAATGTTTTTGTTTTCTTTGTCGCACTGAAAGTTTATTCATACGAGGTTTAACACAGCCACACACACACACACAAACTCTCACGTGTCAGGGGAAGTGGCGCCCCCTAGGTGGTCAAGGGCTATTGATGTGTGTGTTAAAATATGTGCGTGACCGAGCTTACACTGGTGCACAAAATCGTAAATGCATTTCTGTAATTTTTGACCAGCATTTCCCCCTTCATCCATAAGCGGTATAAGCCCCGGCGTGAAATTACAAAAATGTACGTAACAAGGAGCTGTGAGTTGATGAAGGAGGGGACTCACACGGCACTACGTATAATAGAGACGGATGTGTGACCTGGTTTACGGCCGTTTTCCCACTTCCCTTTCATTACAGTACAGAGCGTAATGGAGACTGATCTGGCTCACTGAAGGAGGAATAACTATGATCCTTCACCTGGCTGGAGTGAGTGTTGGAGTCCATCTCAAATCACAATGTTGTAAAATGAGAAGTTTGTTGACTCTCTTCTTTTTAAGTTCAGGCATGACAAGACGAAGATAAAATTCGTTACAAGGAGCCAAGTGGTGTAATTATTGTTATGTTTAAAATATTATAATTAAATGACATCTATTGAAATAAGATAATGTATTGTTTATTAGGGGAACTAAAACTATGCTAGTTATCTCAGCATCGCTTTCTGCAAGTCGAGGTTTCACTGTACTGCCTAACAAGTCGATGATTCACTACTGCCTAACAAGTCGATGCTTCACTACTGCCTAACAAGTCGATGCTACACTACTGCCTAACAATTCGAGGCTTCATTGTATCGCCTAACAAGTCGAGGCTTCGCTGTACTGTCTAACAAGTCGAGGCTTCGCTGCACTGCCTAACAAGACAAGGTTTCACTACTGCCTAACTAGACGAGGCTTCACTACTACCTAGCAAGACGAGGCTTCACTGTACTACATAAGTCGAGGCTTCACTGTACTCCAGGTCTCAGTATACGATTTACTCAACATATAGTCATTCTCCAACACAGTTCAGCATTGTTACAAGTAATCATATTAATTAACGAACAGTTGACACCACTCCTGTTGTAAATTAGATTCAAGTAACCTTTTTTTTCTCGATATTTTCCCCAATAATCTCACGTTATGACTTTATATTGTCCAGGATCGCTAACTTGTATTAAGACAGGTTATAGTTCTTTAATTAACATGACTTTAGTGTGACAGAAACTCCGGGATAACTACCCACAAGAAGCAAAACACAGTCAAGGAGACGCATCAACTGTCAGCGTGGCCCCAAGCCGAGGAGGGGCACCGCCTTACTTCCAATCTCCACCACTACGCCCCGAACACTGCCGCGCCTTCTGCTTCTGCTGCCTCGTACGGTTGCCAGACACCTACTTGCTGAAAAAGTCCACCAGTATTGTTCGCTACGATAAACAAACAATAGAATGTGTATCTGATATCAACAAGGGCATTATTTCTAACCCAGACCAAATACTTTATAATGAATTTGGTTTAATTAGGATTAATATATAAGGGATATATTTTTTATATTGTCAGTTATGATACTTAACTCGCCAGGTCTTAATGTAACCTTGATTAAGAACGGAAAAACACATATTATGGGCTACTGGTGTTCATAAGTTGTTTGTCGACTCGTCCTGGGAACACAAACTTACCGACTGTGTAAGCATTAATCGTAGTATTATGTGGCTGGTGTAGTGTAGATGATGGTTTGTTTTTTATCTGTAAATATTGATGCGCCCACGTAAATTCGCGTTCTGGGGGATACACTGCAGTAATCTCTCTCTCTCTCCTTCTCCTCCCTCCCTCCCTCTCTACAACTTCTCAAAGACTAATACCTACAGACTTGCTTTCCTTTCATTCGACATTAATGAGTTAAAGAGAAGTAATTAACCTGAGTGAAAACTCCTGTATCTGTTTACCTGTCTGTGTACCTGTCTACCTGTGTTCACCTGTGTGTACCTATAATAATAATAATAATAATAATAATAATAATAATAATTAACGGTTTATTGAAAGAGCATAGCAGCCAGAAGGCTGAAAATACACAGTTACATAATTGGGGAATGGGCTACGATTTACAAATAATATACAAGTAACATAAGTGACACAATTAAGATCTATAATAACTAGATGGGGAAAAGCTTAAACTGCAGGGCATTTCAACATAGTGACAGTGTAGGGAGCAGTGTTTACTGGGAGTGAATACACTGATTTATTACATGTTATTGATAATTTTTACAATGGTTGGGACTGGGCTGTTCTTATAGCGATCAGTTCGTGCACGTATGGGCTGGATGCGGTTGTGGTGTCGAACAGCAATTCTCGGGCTAGGGATCTCAGGTGGTAGTAGGAGCCGGTGTCGAGGATGGTGTAGAAGCTTCTCACCAAATTTTCAGATGAGGTCGTGGTGATGGTCAGTGAGAGACGTGAGGGTTAGTGTGTTGAGCGCTTCTTGATATGTGGAGTAGGAAGGGGAGAGAATAATCTGTGTGTGTACCTGTGTCTCTTAATTCGTGGGCCTAAGAGAATTTCCTCGCCAAATCGAGAAATCTTTGGGTATATTTACGAACTGAATGAGACAACAGTATGGGTGAGTAGGCCTTCATATGTGTGTGTGTGTGTGTGTGTTCCTCGTGACGGATAAAGTGCTGTATCGATAACCGTTAAGTGAAAATTATCCTTAATAAAATAAAATGAGTGTGTGTTATGTTGTGTTGTGTTGTTATAAATAAATGAAAATGAATCTTGAAAGTTGTACAAGACCCGCTGAGAGCTGTTGATGTTATAAGACTGTGGGCCCTTTCTTGTAGGGTGAGTTCTGGGCTATTGTATTCAGTCTTGTACCAAACATCGAATATCCATGTTAAATTTTTTTCGATCTCGTTGAAGAGATTTTAAGATGTGTTTTGATGGAGTTTTATTGGGGATGAGAAGCCAATCTTGGTGGTCATTTGTTACATTTTAGTGGAGAAGTTTGTCCAATAACCATAAAACTTATTGACATCTTCTAATGTGGTGTTGCTTCCTCCAAAGCTTGGTGTTGGCAGGTTATCGGTGTTTTCTTTGCTTTTCATCTCCAAGTACGAAATCTCTTGGAAGAGTTTTCGGGATACTGTATGAAACCCGGTGTCGGAGTCTGGGGGCCGGAGTAAGACTTACTTGAACAGTGAACCCATAAGTTCACGGTCCCTCGGGGTTCGCATTGGGAAGTGGGCTTTTGTTTTGATCTCTTCTTCTCGCACTTTTGGGAATGTAAGTCTGTATATTTTCAGCCACCGGCTGCAACTCTATTAATAAACCGTTTATTATTATTATTTATTATTATTACACACACACACACAAACACACACACAAACACACACACACACACACACACACACACACACACACACACACACACACACACACACACACACACACACACACACACACTACTCTGGCGTGTGACTCCTTAGGTTTTTGTACCTCTCGCATACACACAGACAGAAAATCGAACACGCTACACAAAAAACTTGAATACACTTACAGTACAGTACAGTACACACACACACACACACACACACACACACACACACACACACACACACACACACACACACACACTACCCACATAATTACACACCTCACGAAATCTTAGAGACAAGGAACAAGGTGTAATAAGTTACTGCCTTAGTATATACAGTTATGTTGTTGGGGCCAATGTGTGGTGACGTGTGTGTGACCTTATTACTGGGGAGTTCTTTGTTCCGGAGGAGGAGTTCTGAAGTAAATTACAGGAATAAAGGGATCATATCAGGAGCTTGGAGTTGGCATGATGTATTTTGGAAACCCTTGTGTGTGTGTGTGTGTGTGTGTGTGTGTGTGTGTGTGTGTGTGTGTGTGTGTGTGTGTGTGTGTGTGTGTGTGTGTTCTTTCTCAAATATGTACTGTAGAGAAATATAAATAAACCAACGCTGCTGAAAATGATCCTCAGATTTTACCGCCACCAGAGAAGCTAGCTGATATTAATCTTCATTGTGTTATAGTGAATGGCGTCCATCAGTGTATGTGGGTGTTAGACAGATAGACTTATTTAGTGAGGAAAATATCCCAACATAAATGTACAACAGATCCACCTCCTCTCAGAATTACTTTACTCAATAACACCTCAATATTTTGTTCTTCCCTCATACTAACACAAGATATCTTTATGCAGACAAAAAGAAATCTTGACTCGTATAAGAGGTGAGACAGGTGTAGGTTAGCCACGCACGTCACACAGGTAAACACACGCTGCTAAAAATATTTGCTGGTAGTGCGATCCTGACACGAGCGAGCGACTGAAGCAGCAACCTTGACAGTGATCCTTCGTGCAAATCCAAGACGAGGCGTAATGATTATTATACTCTGTGTGATTAAATTACTCACGACGAATCAATATGCAGCTTTATGATTCAACCGAGACGCAAAATTCGTTTACCCGCTCTCGAGTTATTTTGGAGACAGAGAGACAGACAGACAGACAGACAGGGCTGACAACAATACTGTACCCTGGCAAGTAGTCGCTGAGGGCAAGGTAATAACAATAGAAGCAAACTTGGTCGACAGGAGGCAAGGGGTGACCCAATTGAGGTGTATAAGCATCTCAAGGGGCACTACTCAGTCGAGTGTCCTTACCTGGAGCTGGCGGACGCTCGCCCCACAAGGGGTCACAGCTCTAGGTTAAAGAAGCCGCAGGTCCGGATAACTGTGAGGGGTAAAATTTTCGGAGTGAGAGTTGTGAACTCTTGGAACAATCTACCAAAAAGTGTTGTGGCGGCACCGAGTGTGAGCTCTTTCAAGACAAGACTTGACCAACACTGGAGCAGGTTCAGGTACATTCAGGAACCGGTGCATGCCTAGTACTTGCCAACAGTGCGTAACAGAGACGTGACCGATCTCCCAAGCAGCTAACTAGTCGATCATTTGGCGAAAAGGATAAAAGAAAAGGAAAATTAACAGAGACGTGACCGATCGCCTAAGCCGCTAACGAGCCGATTAGTGGTGAAGAGGATAAAAGTAAAAAAAAAAGGTGTTATCAACAGAGAGGTAACACAGACAAGAGGACGCTCTCACATTAGCTACACTGCTCCTGGTGACCAACAACACACCTACAAACATAAAGCAAATGTGTTCTTGTGAGTTGTTGTCTGGGAATAAATTAAATCGTTGTGCCCTTCCCCCGAGTACAATTAATTAGCTTCTTTGAGTAAGGCATCTCAGTCCCTTGAGTACAGTGATTTCTTAACCATTTTGGTACAATGGCAGTACAGTGGTTTGTACTGAAGGGGTTAAGTTATCGAACTCAAAGGGGTAAGATATTTCCTTACAGAGTAACTAGAACACACATGAAACAAGATTTTCTTAGTTCGCCGTCCCTCTTCTGAGCTGTGTCTATTGTGTTCAGGATGTGCTCACACCTTGTAAACAGTTACTACTTCCTTACCTTTTTCCGTAAAGAAATCTCGAAAGTTTTACAATAGTAACATTGGCCTAACTTTATTTAAGTCTCAGACCATTGTTAAGAGATAAATCAAGTTAGTACTGTTGTAATATAAAAACACACTATCCACGAAAATATCCAAGGTCGTATATATATATATATATATATATATATATATATATATATATATATATATATATATATATATATATATATATATATATATATATTTATATTTCATGTAGATCCACAATGAAATCCTGTATATTCCTTTTAATTAACATAGGGTGTATACTGTAGCTTGTGGCCGTACTGTTAGCTCCATCACTTACATAAAACAGTACCAGCAGTTTCGAGTTCACATAGCAAAATTTAATGGTCAGAGATATTTACTATTACTGATAGTGTTCAAACACTTAAAATTTTATAATGATTTGTCCGGTCAGGTCTCACCCCATCACACATATAGTTCCTTAAAGGTTCATACACTGTATTTAGCTGGACTTTAATGTCTTCGTTTAGTATTCCTTCGGCGTCGTTCTTTTAAATCTGTTATTAAGTTTTGTTTGCAATTATAGTATCAACACAAGATGCAATTTATTTAAAATACTGATATAAATATTATTTAGTTTTTAATTAATATCATAAATAACAAAACAAATCAATTCTTAAGATATTATAAATGAAAATAATATTTAAAATATCTTAAAAGTCCAACACGTGCACCGACTATGAAAACGCTGCCACAGGTAAACAGAGAGAGACGCTGAGAGGACGTGATCATGGACACCAAACCCAACGTGAGTCAAGATGATATTGGAGAACCCGCTGACCAGGAGGATTTTCCTTATGGGATGGCACCTAAGATGTTGAACATGTTGCAGGTGGTAGATAAGATTGAGAAGGACCTTACTCCCTTGATATCCCGTCCATACTACGAGGTTCTCAATAAGGTAGTTTATTCTATTTGTTAACGTGGTATATCTGTATGTTTTTTAATATATATACTGTAGCCTTTGTTCCTTATTTCACTGTTTTTATGAAAAAGGTTCAGAATTAAATACTATATAAGAAAGCTGTTTTCATCCTAAAGCCCAGGTCATGTTGCACCTTAACTATTTTGTTTTTCTCTAGTATTTGTTAAAGGGAAATTCGTCGCAGATTTAATTACTGCCATGCTTAGAGTTAAAATGTCGACGCATTCGCCAGCCAAGGAATCCAAAGGTTAAGCAGCCTTCCCTCTGAGCTTTCCATATGAACTGTTAATAATAAAATAACACCCTAACTAACCTAACCATCCTAGGATAGGGTAGGTTCATTTGATTTTTTTATGATATATTGTGAGTGGTAAGCAGTTTCTGGGGTAAAGGTGGAGGAGAAGGTTATCACCAGAAAAAAACATGAAGTGGTTATTTGAACCCGCTTTTTGCACTGACAAACCATTCCCCTTGGTGACGAGAATCTGGTGCAAATAGTTAAACCATTATCGGAACCCGAGATTTCAACACTTATCGAATACTAGAAAATTTTTGCATTGACAACACTTGTGTCCAGATAACAATTTCACTATCTCTTAAACAAACCAATAGTTAAGGTTAGGTGGCAGATATCAAAGTAAATACTTTTTTCTTAATATGGCAGGGGTCCAACCCCCGGCTAGGGAGCTAGGTCAGGTCATGTGGGTTAGGGTCATTTCGTACCCAAGATAAATCGTACCCAAAAAAGTCAACTCGTACCTAAGACAACTTGTACCCAACTCACGAGATAAGTCGTACCCAAGATCACTTACACCCATTTCAAGAGATAATCCATATCTATTAGTATACAGTATATACCATGCATTTTAGCTTTATCTATGATTACAAAAAAATATTATGCAAATCTTGTAGGAAAGTGCAGTGAAATAGGGAATTGTAATGCAGGTTTTAAAATGGTTGCATCTCATTACATAAGTATGTTATTCCTTACTACAAGCACATATTTCACACTGATTTTGAATAACTTTATTGCTTTTTACAGATAGGCGAATAGATTCGGCAGTTTCAATTTATAAACTGGACGATGTAAATGTTTAAAATGGTCATACATCCCCCTGTAAGTCAACAAAATATTGACATGCATAAAAACAATTTGATTTTACAGCTCCAGCATTTTGTAAACAAATCAGTTAGTATACATACAATATATAATTCGGGGCTCCTCTCTGGTACTTCTTCCGGGATAACGAACTTGTTCTACAGAGTGGCCGACATCGTGACATCGTCAGGAATTTCTTCTTCTGATATGTCAATGTCAAGAATGAAATACAATAGTAATAAGGATATAAAAGAACGAAGAGTGAGAATATTGGCCAACGCATATACACTTAGATATGTTATTGTATGTTAATGATACTCTGGATAGATTTGTTTAAACAGTCACGACCACACGGAAACAAGACCAGTATGAGTAACGTAAAGACTTGATTATGTGTCACCCAATATTCACGCTCTTCCTATTTAGAGAGAGAGAGAAAGCAGACTTATTTACTCTTAATTTGTTAAAGTTAAGGTCAAATGGACACTTTTTTAAAAAACACATTGCTATTCTTGCAGTACAGTACAGTATATTAAAATCACATTTCCATTGTGGATCTATATATATATATAGATACATACAGTACAGGTACTGTATATATGTATTGGTACAAACTGTCTCGTAAATTGGGTATGAGTTATCTGGATTTTATTATTATTATTATTATTATTATTATTATTATTATAGTGATTTCTTATGTGTTTTGCTGTGATTTTAATGAATATGATATATATTTTTTGGGCTAATACTTATTTATAATGAGATATGACCCCTTAAGCTCTTTCTATTTATTGTGGTGCATGAGGCACTATCATGGGACTGTAGGATTGGTGTGCCCTTGAAGTTGTTTTATGTAGATGACTTAGTCCTGATACAGTAGATAGTATTAAAGAGGCAGTGGATGGATGGAAGGGCTTCGAAGTGAGGTACCCGAGGTGTAAAGTAGAAAATAGCTATGTACTGTCTGTAAGAAAGTGTTGGCAGCAATTCTATACTGTGCAGTGAGTGTGGAAGGTGGGTATGTTAGAGATGCAGTGGATTAAATGGAAGACTTCAGAATTTTGCTGACTAAAGTGTCTTGTATGTGTTTGTGGCAAGACTGAAGAAACTCAACATTGAGGATTTATCATTGGACTGTGTCGATGTGTTCTGCTACCTGGATGGCATGATCAGTGCTAGCTCGGTTACAAGTGTCGGAAATGGCTGGAGGAAGTTTGGAAGTTACTGCCTTTATTGATAGCAAGAGGGCCTTTTCTTTGGGTAAAAGGAATGATCAATGTGTAACTGGCATGAAAAGTGTGATGTCTTATGACAGTGAAACATGGTCAGTGAATGACAATCTCAGGCTGGAGTGAGTTGAAATGAGAATGGTGAGGTGGGTGTGTAATGTAACTCTGAAAGATAGAAAATATTGCTCAGAGTTAAGAGGCTGCTGGGTATTTAGAATTGCTAATTTTTATTTTCTTAGATATACAAAACACTTGAAGGGGAAGTTATAGCTCAAAAACTTTCTTATATTACAGCTGCCACCACTTGACAGAGCCAAGATAGGCATGATGGAGATTTACACCATTAATTCTTTGTTTTGGGGTAAGTAATACACTACAGTCTCTCCTCGACTAATGACATATTCGACTTACGACAACCTGGACATATGACGGCCATGGTCGTATAAAATATTTTTCACATTACGTATTTTCGAGTCCCGACGTTAGTGATCGTGCTGTGCACTTACAAAATTTTCGTTTGTAATTCCCTTTAAAATGGCTGGCAAGCGTAAAAGTGAGAGTTCTTGTGGTGCTGAGAAGAAAAAGAGACAGCTATTTTAGAATTTATATGTATTATTTTCGCATTTTCGACTAAAGACCTGGTCGTCGGGGCGGAACCCCGTCGTAAGTCGAGGAGAGACTGTACTGTATACCAATACATTAAAAAATTAGTGTGATATTACTTAGGAACATTTAAGAACCATTTGTATTGTGATTACCGTCAGTCCTTGACTTACGATGGTGTTAGGGACTGATGACAGGTTGTAAGTCTAATTGGTCATAAGTTGAAAATGCGAAAATAATACATAGAAAATCTAAAATGGGTGTCTCTTTTTCTTCTCAGCACCACGAGAACTCTCACTTTTACGCTTGCCAGTCATTTTAAAGGGAATTACAAACGAAAATTTTGTCAGTACACAGCACGATCACTAACGTCGGGACTCAAAAATACTTAATTTGAAAAATATTTTATACGACTGCGGCGGTCGTAAGTAGAGTAGGTCGTAAGTCGAGGAGTACCTGTATAGTACTGTAGTTTTTATTTAAAAGACTAAGAAGTATGCCATGTTAGAGGATATCCAGCCTGTTAACTTGTTTTAAGTCATTGATCCTAATTATGTATTAAAGAGATTAAGCCAAAAAGAAAAAGAATACTGTAGTGTTTTATTTTTTTTATTGCCACTTCTAAATATAAAACAGATTAAAAACAGCAGTAATACAGGATACGTCCCTAAGTCGGAAATACAGTATATGGGGCTCAAGGCTGTCCGGCTCATGTGTGATCTTCCCCCGGGTACTTCCAGGAGCAATATTAAGTTTAACAGTATTGTGTACTGTACTGTGTTAATAAAAACTCTGTAGATATTTGTATTTTTTTAATAAAATTATATATACCCTGCATAGAAAGTATTGTAAGTATAAATTTTAGAGACCAAATGAGTTTGAGTATACAGTACGATGTGTAATGCTATGTAAAGCACAGTTACTTTAGTCTAAAAATGTTTTCAGTTTTAATTAAAGCTTCAATGTTATCCTGTGGTATGGTATTGTACAGTGAGCTACAGTTGTAGTTAACTTTAAGGAAAATTATATTTCCACACTTATTTTGAATGTCAGATTTTCATATTTAATATTGTGATTAATAAAATAAAATGTTTGTTATTTTACCCGTACTTGTACCCGAGAATCTATTTCTGTTTTGCCATGATATATTTTATTTGGTAATATTACAGTGCTAATGAGAACCAGTGGAGAAGACATTGATTTAACACTACGAGAAGATTCCAAGGTAGAGATGAATAGACTGAAGGAAACTCAAGCTCGTATAGGAGAAGTAGAAGCCAGAGCCCATAGACAACGATTAGACACAGAAGTTGCCTCCAGGTTCATCAGACACGGGCTGGGTATTAGAAACGCACAAGTGGAAGAAGGTGCAGTACAAGGAATTAAGATTATTTGTGTTGATATACTGTACTGTTTTGAAGCTCAAATTTTCAGGCAAAAGGTGGGAGGTTCAACCTAAATGAGAACTATTTAAGTGGAGGGCAACTTATCTTGAAACATTAGCAACCACTACCAATAACCTACACCATGCTCTCAGTAGGCCAAGCTTTTCATTGTAAGTTATCCTTTCATATCCAAGATTATATTGTACCAATTACTGTACATGTAATTTACTACATGTTAAGCATTGGTAGCTGAAGCTCTTAAGCCTAGAGGCAGGCTGAGGTGCTTTGGGCATATGGAAAGAATGGATGAGACTAGTTGGGCCTAAATTAGGAGGGTGGGAGAGTCAAGAGAAGGTCAAGAATGACATGGGTAGAGGTAAGAAATGACATTAGAACTAAGAGACTGCAAGAGACGTTGCTCCATGGAGACCTTCCATCAGGTAATTGTGGCTAACCCACGCAAGCATGGAAAATTATTGTAAAACATTGATGAAATGATGAGATTGAGGGCAAAGCAGATTTAAAGTGGAATGTGGGGATATTCTGCTTTAAGTCTGCAAAAAGAAAAAAAATTCTTACACTTTAATGAGTATGAACAGAACAGTATTACATTTTGTTATAAATAATGGAGATAGCCCATTATTCAAGGCAGTCTCTGCAAGGGAAGTTGTGAGTGTGTTACTTAACTCTTCTTTTTGAGCAGATAATGTGTTATTCAAGTTGAGTTTGTTTGTAATATTACAGTACAAGGCTATATAAAGTGTTTAGATACCCAGGTAGTTGTAGGGCTTGGCATAACAGCAGGAAGTCTACCTTGCAACTGCATTTTGTTTCCAGGTTATGACATGTTGTGCCAGTGATGAAGAGTACAAATTAATGATTATTATTTAATACTAAACCAAAAAATTTTGTCAACAGAGGTTACGCCATCATCTTTTATGGCTGAAAGGAGAAAAAGAATAGAACAGCAAGAAACCCAGGAATCCAGCAACTCCAGTGAGAGTGAAGGAGAAGACAGTGGTTGTGCAAACAGAACTTGGTATGGAAAAGGATGGTAATAATGGTGTAGGTATTAATTTTTATACTGTTTAAATTTTTACAATGTCATTGAAACAATACAGTAGTCATATGCATGGATGTACGTTCTCAATAAAAACTACTCCAACACCTGGGCACGATGGGTGTGAGAATGAGCAGAATGGGGCTTGTCATCTGGGACTAGTTTCAGATTCTTTGTTCATTTTTCAGATTGCAGAGTGCTTATAGCGCTCAAGAAGTTTTGGGTGAATACAAGGCATAAGGACATTTTAATTTTACAAATGTTTTATACAATATCACATTTATGGAAACAAATTCATTGTAGTTATATTAATGACTTATACATGTCTGAAAAACAAATACTGTATCATATAAAACAGTGCCCTAATGATAAACATAATAGCATCCAAAATATAAGTATAATTTTTGTTGAGATCAAGAAACATTGTAGGTACAGTACTCATAATCAAGACCGAAGTGTCACTCATGAACTGCCGCTTATTACAAGGCATTGTCATGTACAGCCATTTTTGAAGGAGAGAAATACAGTGAAGTACACATGTTATATACTCTTCAGCCAAATATAGATTAAATTGACACTATTATAGGCAGATGTAAAGTGTTGTCTTAATAGCTTTCTTTAGAGAACTGTTGCTGTACCTGATGGTCTGTTTCATAAATAGCTGATTGTAAGGAACCTCAAATTATCGAAAATGTATTGCTTCAATTCCTTGAAGATGAATTGAAATTATATATGTTTGTCTCAGTTATTAAGGATACTTGACTAATTAAACCATAATACACAGTAGATTTTTTGTTTTTATTACTACCATTTGATGGAAATTAGTTAATATACTGTAAGGTTGAATTTGCTCGGCTTCATTTAATACAGTAACGGAATTCCTTGTAGCAGAAGTTCGATTCAGTAGAACGAATTTGAGCCGGTATTTGCCTCTTCATTTAGCTAGATGAAGGGAGTTCTTTTTGTTGATTATATAGATTACTTATGATCTCCTGTCATAAGGACTCCAACCACTGTATCCATTATAAATAAAGACTACTGTACATAGAACTTTCTGTAAAAAATGCTGCTGTTAACAGAAGACAGACAAAAGCTCTTCTCCTGTAGCCCCCATAAGCATTTAATTCCTGGGTAACTGGGAATGGTTGGACCTATGAGTGTTTGTGCTGGGTGGTAAGTGGCAGTTAGGGAGGGAGGTGAGAGTGGAAAGAGAAGGGATGGTATATGATGTGGTGTAGTGAAGATTGTATTGTCATGGTGTAGTTTGTGTGGTGGTGGTGTAGGTGATGTGATGAAATGGTGTAGGTTTTGTTGTGATGTGGAGGTGGTTGGTTGTGTTGTGGACAAAAGTAGAGCTGCCATGGGTTGCCACCAGACGAAGAAAGACCTCCGGTGTTGCTGCCGCTCTTGTAACTATTGTCCCTTATTACTCGAAATAAAAAAGTCACTGATAATGGAAATTGAAACAAACAGCAAGTAGGTAATCTATAGTGGTATGAGAGAACCACTGAGATGCCTGGCAGGTAATAATGACAGTTATGATCCAGTAATACATAATAACACTACATAACATAAGTCAACAAACAAATCATTTTAAGTCAAGTATACAACAATTCTTCATTAATATAACTTAAGAGTACAGTATAATGTATTCATGGGAAGAATGGTGTAGGTATAAGAATGGTCTACATAACATGATGCCACCAATGTTCACTCGGACACTCCACATACTGTAGTAACTGGTCAAACCTGAAGTATATGTACGTCACTTGTTGCTATAGTTGTCAATTCATGTTTTACAACTTTCAGTTCAGAATGCAAAATGCCATTTGCAGTATATGTCACCTTCGAATGAAAAACTGTCCATTCGGGCCGAAAAATGCTGAATTATAAATCATTAAGTAACAGGAAACACAAATCACCTGAATGCCTGGTCCGCTGACAAGTGAGGAAATGATAAATAAATGAAATAAATACAATGACTATCGTATTATTCGTGTGGAAATAATAATAAGATATATTCAGTAAACTTGACATACAGGTTTACAATTGGAGAAGCAGTTCAGCATGAATATATACAATGTAGGCATACAGTGCTTGTAGGCCTTGGGAGTATACAGCTTCATGTGTGCAGAGACAGTGCAGGTAAACAACAATGGTAAACAGTAAGGCAACTTGAACCAAAGACAGCCAACAAAGCTGCTCGGGTGCTTATTTCTAGGAGGGTCCTTAGTACAGTAGCATACTTAAAGACCTTAGGTGCTGAAGCACGTAAGTAATAATAATTATTAAACAGAAGTACTGGTACCTGTAGAGTAAAATGTTAGCATACAAAGGATCACCTGAAGATTAGACACCCTTGCTTATTTTACTTTATTAAACACCCATGTTACCTGGGTTTAGGTTTGGGTATGTCAGATCAGGATTGGTTTGGTGGTTATGTTGTGGTAGGTTTATGTTGCGTTAGGTTATAATTTATTCAGGTTAGGTAATACTGTACTGTATAGGGATGGGACTATAACAGGACATAAGTATGCAAAACTGTACAGATCACCACTGTCCAAATTGTTTATTTTTTATATATACAGGTACATGTTTTTTTTTAATATATGTAGCATGTAACTTCAGCAATGAATGTTTTTCTTTCTGGGTCTCAGGGCGACCTTAACACTATCTTCTCTAAATATGACATCTACCCTAAACCAACTGTCTTAAAAAAAAAGATAATAATGAAAATAGATGCCACAGTGTTTAATACAATTTAACCACATACAATTCTTATACAGTACGGTACTGTAATCAAAACTTAGATATGACATTTACCTCGGGTGTGTTATACTGTGACAAAACAGATCTGAAGCTTAAGTCAGCCTTTTTTTTTTTACGGCAGCTGACATAAATTTTCAAGAAAAATAATATTTAAATTTTGGTATTTTTTTTATTACCGCCGATCATCACTCAGGTTTCCGGATGTTTTAAAAGGCGAAAGCTAATACGAATTCACATTTTTGGCATGTGTGAAGTACTGTATAAGAATCACAAATATCTAAAAATTATCTTGTGTTTCTTGTGACCCTTGTAGCTCTGCGTATGTTCAAGTAGTATGTTACTAATGTCCAGTTTAACATTCAAGACCGCACCCACGTTTTAGCTTGGACTGAATGTGAAGTTAAGGGGAAAACAGTTAAAAACACTGCCATTAAAGTATCGTCAGGTTACATGCTAATAGCAGTTCGTCATTGTCACAGTTGGAAGAGTTTCTGGGCGACCACGTGGTAATGGCTCAGAGGAAGACAAACTGAAGTAAGAAGATGATGTACTTGGGACAAAATTTATACCCTCTGATGATCACCAACATACGGTTAGCTAGCTGAGACATTGGCTAGAGTGTAGAGAACTACCAGTAAAATGAAACATAACAACCTGTAAAGAGGTAAGTCTTCTGGTTCTGTCGTTCTCTTTCCCATTCATGTCACATTTTGTATCTTCCATATATTTATGTTGATAATATTTATCCTTTAGTTCAATCATAATAAGTCTTACTTTAAGGTTCAACAGTACCGTTAACTGAGTTTCTGTGCTTTTATTTTCTGTGTTCCTTCTTTTCTTCTGTAGTCTTTGATAAGTCCATCTAATTTCTTTTATTCAGTTCTTGCTTTAGAGTAAGTAGTATGTGCACTTCCTATATTTTTTTATTTATTTGATATTAATACCGTATTTATTACAAGTATTCTCTACTTCGATCTAGCACTCCTCAAATGGCTTTATCATTTGATCATCTATTGTATATCTAATTATCTCTTGTTCGATGAAGTTATTATATTATATAATTGCATGATCATCTTGTATTCAATTGTATCTTTTATTGGCCATATCGAAGTTTGTCCTGTTCCGACTAAGGGTTATAGAGGAAGGATATTAAACTGAAACTTTTTTGGTACTACAGTAGATGGGTAACTTAAGAAAAAATATGTAATCTGCGCGACATCGTAGAAAATGGGTATAAATAGTGAGTAACTGATCTATATTATTGTTTTTAATTGTGTGTTGACTGCGATATCAAAGAATAACAGTGAACAACAAATAACATAAAACAATAGAAAATATACATATATTTTTCATATACTGTATATACTTTCTTCAGAGTATATACGTATAGTGCATTTATTTATGTACAGAAAGTTCCCTCATAATTTTTTTTTATCGTTGTTGGACTAGTGTATTACTTACCTTGTTCATCGTTAAAGCTCATTAATAACATAACAATAATATGCTTTATCTTATATTTAAAAAATTCAATTGCATTTTTATTGTGCATTTTCTTTGATTCTCATTAGTCCCTTGGGATTAGAGGAAAATATGTGATGTTCGTATTTTTTATAATATAGGCCTACTGTATTTACATACCAGATCATATGAAGATTCACCCCCCCAGAGTAGCCAACTGAAAAATCTCCTCTCTGTTGTAACTGATAAATTGCTTCCCCTCACTAGTTTTATTACTTCAATTCAATTAATGAATCTACAGCATTATGTAATTCAGGACACGAAACTACAACATAAGTACAAAAACTTTATTAAAGAGAAAATGAAACCAAATCACTGTGTAGGTATAGTTGCAATATAGAATTGGTTAGGTTAGGTTAGCCCTTAACCTAACCTAATCTAATTTCACTATGTAAAGGTAATAATCCCTATCTCACCGTGTGACCTGGTTACGTTAGGTTAGATCAGTATCTATGTACTGAGATTATCGACATTACCCTATAATTTATGGTTTTTTTCTTTCGGAAAACAACGGAGTTTCAGATGGTTATAATTGATCCTATTCTTCCCACACACAACACAGCTCCATCTGCAATTAATAAAGTTGATTTCACGTCTAAATAATTAAATTTGTCGATTTTATTTTAACTTTTTTCTCTTTTGATCCCGATATTCAACTTCGAAAGTAATATCCGTAAAACATAAAATAAAGAATATCTGGCCTTATCGTCATTTGTTTAAATTTCTCATAATTAACAGACAGATATATATTGTAATGAAAACTTAAAGGCTAACCTCTTGGGGCCCTATAAAATCCTTGAACGATCTACACTGAGGTACTGTCAACCTTAGACGTGCTACGAATAATTTCTAACATAACTTCCACACTGTATAGTAAGGTACTGAAAGACACCATCAGCCGTATCTTTCAGCTGTCTTTTTTTATATATTACGGTCAAACTATTTTTTGCTCACGCCACCAAAGTGAGTTGTACCACTTGTCATCATACATTACCCACCACTTGCTCATTATCTCGAATTCTGTCTCCTACACCTTATTTACAGCGGCCACAGAACTATACCATTTATTTCTCCGTTTTTTTTAGTTTTTTTTTATTCCCTTTTTCGTTGGTGATTTATTAACACCATTTTTTTTCATGCTGGGGTCAAAGCTTTGTCCTCAGCATCATGACACACTATAAGCTACCACTAATTGCTAATATAGGTTCCATATAAATAATATACACTGCTATTAGAGTATTGACGTCATTAGGAATGGCTGGACATTAGACACAAGACGTTGTGGTTGATTATTCAGTATCATTAACGGCTTAAACTCAACCAGATAATAATTAAAGGCAGCCGTACATGTCAATACACTTTCTAATGTATCTCACAATTCACTTATTCTGTGGGTCTTGGTTTATACTTTATCTTCATTGATGGCTTCCCTGAGAGTAGGATTATTGGAAAAAAATATATATTTTAAAAGTTTTTCTATCACAACAATATCACTAACAATAAGAAGCTTCAGGAAAATATTTATAAAAGGTGAACAAGGAACAAGTTTCTTAGATTCGACCCATATCAGCGGAGTACCCACATAATTCTCCACCTGCCTCAATCTTATCTCAGGAGGAGGTGTGGAGACATTTACAAGGCTGGTGTCAGGCGTCCTCTGTCCACTTATACAATATATGCAAAACAAGAAACAACTCCTTTTGTCGGACAGTCCTGGAATTCTAATCTCTACTGCCCCTATACCTGTTTTCATGGTACTAGAATCTGAGGATTATCAAAAATACTCGTTCAGCTGTCGAGTGGATACAAAGCTCATCTCTAGTTCATCTTATCGAACATTTATTAGGTCTTTGTCAATACTACGACTCGTGTTTTTAAAGACACGAAATAACACAACACCTCACTTTTTCTAAATACGAATTTCCCATACGAAAGAATCCACTTACGCCAGCATTGTTACCCACCCTACAATGACATTGCTTGAAACATTCACAATACCGGCATGTCACATTATTTTCCGAACACTTCCTAAGCACCCCAGCTAACGCCTGTAGTGAAGGCCTTTTTTAATAAGCAGGAAGATAGAACTAAAAGAATGGACGCTGTCTACATTTACTAAAACCGCCGTGGCTCGTAAGCTCCGATCTATGAGGTTCTTGTATCATTATGATGAGAGGTGGAAGTACAATATTCTTCCTCTACTGGAAACCTTGTTAACAGCTGTTATTGATAGCAAATATAACAATCGGGGACTTATGAGAGGGCATTAGGTCAAGACACCCATTTGTTCTTTGACATTTATAGCCATACAAACTATTATTTACTATTATTAAAGAGACAGAGTAGAAGATTGCCTTGGTACTTTACTCGTATATCATATTGAGGCATAAAGGAATAAAAGGAAAATTGTTTTAATGCTAGTCCTTCTCAACCAGTCGATTTATGGGTTTGGAACTACTGCTGTGTTGTTGATCGTCTCGTTTGGTATTTGAGACGTTCAGGTTAGGAGTTCGAAGCATTCAATCAGGTTTATATATTTCGAACTTTCCTTAGCCATCTGAATTCGGTGAGTTCCAGCATAAGGGAAGAAGAATAGGGAATGAATGAACAACGGTCACCTTATTTCCTCAATTTTATTTAATATGAGGATTGAGGACAGCGTTCTAACTAGAAATGTACTCTCATCTACGTTTAGTGTGTGATCAAATTAATATCCAGTACTCGCTTACATACCTTAGTTGTTAAAGTGGAAAATTCATTATAACATGAAAGTCGTTCTATTGATATGATTCTTTAAACCGTATCTTTCGTCATTTACTTTGGTCTAATGCATTTGAGTTGACTGACAGTATCGTCTATTCGAGTTGCTTGAAGGCCACGACATGCAAACTATAATTTCCTAACTTAATCCGAAACATTGATCAGACGAAACATTGATCAGACGAACAGACATGCATTCACAAACCGATTATGATTCATGATGATCCACTTGGTACAATAAAATAATACTGATCAGTGATTTATTTCAAACTACACCTTCCATTAAAACACACCGCGTTTATGTAAACATGTTGCCGCTTGTCTCTATGGCTACATCACCACCTATGATTATATTCAACCGATTAAATACTCGTAGCGCTATATAATGTAAAAACAAACAGAAAGATATCATTTTTTTTTTCGTATGATAGGTGTAAAGGATGTCAGACGGGACACACACACACACACACACACACACATGTCGTATTATTTCCCTCACTATTTGAAATGATTCACCAACAGCCACGAACCACTTGTGAATTATATGAACTATAACCATATAATTTAACCCAATAAAGTTGATGTAGATACCTTAAGAATTATGGGTTATGGTATATCAGGATTATGTAATATATACCGTATATAGAGGAAGTTTGCGGTACTTCAGGTTATAGGAGAGCAATGGTTCATATTACCATCAGCTGAAGTATGAGGGGGTGAGTTGATGATCATGAGGGAGTGAGTGAAGAGTGTGTGGGTGTGTGTGTGTGTGGGGGGGGGGTTCTATACTGGTACTAACTCATCTTGTATTCTATCCCTGTTTGCCTCGTTAGTAAACACCATAACAATCCTAAGTGAGAGTCAACAAACGAGCCGCCGACCTCAAGTTGTATTTACAATTAACAAAAAACCCTCGTTACCTACAACACTCGGCTAGGCCCCCCCCCCCTCATCACAATGGCATTAACACCCCTCCTTATCACTTTCGTCTATTTATTTGATTCTATTACTTATACCGCCCTCTAAATATTTCCTTAACTGTTCTCTCAGCATGAAATACATTCAGAAACAAATAAACTAATCCATGGTGATGTAACTAACACGTTGCCAAATTTGCAACTCGCTGATCTCACTCTCCTCCGCCACGTCCAATTTTCCCCATTGTATTCCATCAGTTCTATCGTGGTCAGTTTCTAAGCATCATCATGATAATTAGAGACTTTATGTGTCTTCCAAACTTTATATCGGTAATATGTTTCTCTTGCTGCACCAACTGAGGAACTTTATGTAAATGAATAAATTAACCTATGTGACCCTACTTTGGCACTGTTATATCATATAATCAGTCACGTACGTATGCATCTATTTGGATTATACACGATCTACTTTTACTCACACACCCTCCTCAGAGCATCATCTGTGTCAGAATGATCCATATCGTGTGGTGGATCGCTCGCTTCTCGATTTACATCATCAACCAACCCTCATAAACTCTGCTCGTGTCTGGAGTCGAATTTATGTTTGATTTTTTTTTTATCAAGGAGTTATATTTACCAACTGGACCACCATCATTGTTCTCAGTTTATCGTTTATATATATTAGTTAAAAAATGGAATAATCGTCTGGAATATTTGTATTATTTATGACATTATCTTGAGGAAAAAATATATATTGTAATAAAAATCTCAAAGCCAATTCAGACACAAATACATCGTTAATACAAATCATGTGAATCATTGGTATCTGACTCGGTAATAAAAAGTCAATGTGGAAACTAAAACAAATACAATATTTGCATAATGGTTTCTATGGTCTTTTGTTCTTAACGTTTGCTCATATATCTCTGTAACCACTTTAGCATATTAAGAAACCCTTCAGATAATAACCTTTTTATCATTATTCGCTGCACTTAAACCTATATTGATAAAAAACTACAAATCTGGCAGTTAATAATAGAGTTTATGGTATGTGGTCGTTTTTTTGCGCTCTGCCTGGCGCGAGTCGACCCGTTTGTGGGAGGTGTGTACTAAGCACTGATGCCGTCCGAGATGCTTATATTTCTTATCAGTTTCTTAGCAATAATATAAAAGACAGCTAAGTGTAAACTAACTAATGTAGTTTATTTTAGTAATTGTTTGTAAAGAAAAAAGGGTCTTATTTCGCACTGCAAAGACCTACTGGGGTATGCTACACCAACGCACTTTGATTAAACGACACTTTTCTTATTCTTGCGTAAATTCAGCTTCGGTTTGACTAGAAACTTACCAGTCATCGATAGTGAGAAAATTGGTAGCGTCCAGTGTAAGTAGTGCCCGTGATATATTGCTGTAGACGTCTCGATGCTCGGTATAAGTCATCTGCAGAGCCACGATTCTCTCACAAGGACCCAGAAGCTAATACACTGAGGTACAAATGGTAAAAGTTTATGATTTATATACGTGACTTATGATATAAAGGCAAACTTTATATAAGCTATCTTAGTAATGGAGTTTATGGTCACTTAAACATGTTTTTATAAGTAACAATCTTATGAGACCTGAATTCTAAGCACTCGTCGCTAATAAACAATCTAGTTATTTAAGGAACAACAACCGCATATTTGTTCACCTTTGTCCCCCGGTGTATGAGAGACGTGAGGGTGAATGTTAATGTGGCATCGTGCTGTAGTGATAGAGTATACATAGTCCTTATTAAACCTGTTGATGGTGCGTATCACAATAGTTACTTTAGGCTATGTGGAGTTATATAAGTCCGGGAGTCTTTCATGTCCGGTAAATATATAGAATATACAGTAATTACACATTGATACAAAATTTATTTCTTGTCGACTGAAATATGTGTTGTACCCTTCTTTCTTTCTCCTGTTAGTCTATATTTTCTATATCCTTATTACATTTTCTGGTTCTTCTTTTCTATCAATCTTCCTCTTTTCTTTCTTTCTCTTTGTTTCGTGATCTCATAGTTGTATCTTTCTTTTTGTTCACAAGGCCTCATTTTTACTTTTGTTTTCTTTATGTATCGCCAATTCGTCATTCCCTTACGTAGACGCAGTATGGGTGGGTGGGATGGGAAGGGTCAAGGAAGTCATCGCCACACTTACTAATACCGACGCGCGCCTACCATGTGTGCTGTGGGCTCAAATGCTCTGACTCCTTAGCCAATTTTTTTTTTACCTCAGCTAGAGACAATTTTTTAGATGGTGAATTGTTTGAAATTATCATCTAACATTATTGACATTCTTTTGTTCTCTCATCATGATATGGAACTTATGGTGACCATTTTTTCACCCAGAGCGTCTTGTTGACATTTATCACTCAACGGGTGGCATCAGACATTACGACATCACACCAGCAATGTCTTGGTTTATATTGTATTTTTTATCACAAACCAGAAGTTCATTTCCGAGATGATTATTGTTCTATGTGTCTCTCCTTCATGTCGGCGGTGAGGGCTTGTTTAACTCGTGGTCAACACTTGAGACTCGCCCGCCCAACACAACAGTCACCTCGACACACACCACCACCACCTGTTCCCACTCCTGCTAAGTACGATCGCCAACTCGTTCCCTCACTCTCAAACTAAGTATTGTAATAAGATAGGTAGTACAGTCAATATATCTGCCATTCACAATAACTCCTGAAATCTGTCGGTTAGTCAGATTTTGTTTGCAGAGTGTAAGGGGCTGTCTGGCGCCGTCTCACACTCCTCTTATTGTCTAGGCCTATGTAGACGCTGTTGGTGGGAGTCCTCAATGGTCTCCGTGCGTTCATGACAACATTGTGTATAGTCACTACCCCCTGTTCTCTCTCTCTCTCTCTCTCTCTCTCTCTCTCTCTGTTTATGGTTTAATAACTTTTTTATCATTGATTTTATATCTTAAATCAAATGGAATCTAGATATGTTTAAAATCACCACGATGTATCACCGTTTGTATACATACATACATACATAACCACCTGTTGATAACGATGTACATTATTTCCACATGTAAACTTGTGACAAAAGAGAGATTAAGTGTTTATTTATTTCCACCAGATAGGCCGCCACTGACAACACACACACACACACTCTACCATCTCCACAAATAACAATTCTATTAGTCACACTCACTCCCCTGTACTACTCCCTGATCCTCGTGGTATATTTGGCACCAACTCACATCTGTATTAGTTTGTATTGTGATAATATCTAGCAACGACAAAGAAGCATAATGAGTAACATCTCCTTTGCTTACTCTTAAAAAAAAACTTGTTATTTTTTCTTTTTTTTCGGTCAAGAGGAAGTTGAGCAAAAAGTGGAAAAAGGGGGAGGATGAGCGGAACAGCTACCTTAAAGTGAAAATAGCACAGTCTCCCCCCTCCTCACCCTCTTCCTCCCTCACCCTCTCCCTCCCTTCCCCCCTCACCCTCTCCCTCCCTCCCACCTTCCCTCACTCCATCACGTAACGACAAAAACATTAAAGTAGATTCAATAATACCCGACGTTGATATTTAGGTCACATGAACTGTTGTTTAAGTCTGAGTTAATAATAGAATCTTAAGAGACATAATTCACCCACAGGAAGTTTATTGGTGGAGAAAAACAACGAACTCGAAATTCATTGTTTGGTTGAGTGATAATAACGTAAAATAAACTGTTTTCATTGTGGTCTTCAAAGGTAGTGGACATCACGAAAAAAGATGTAAATACTGAAAAAAAAAATGCCCTATCAAAAAGCAACCATCAATTACAGCTAACTATATAAAAACACTAATAATAAACAACTAATTAATACCACACTTGGGTCTAACGATTAACAACTATTAACCCTCGAACTAACTAAACATTAGACCATCTATATCATCCCAACACTTGAACACCTTACCACACTATAACAACCCAGAACAGTGTAGAAATCCTAAGGTTAAAATATAAACCCATGAGAATATCTGTACAAATTGGCACGAAAAAGGAATCCCCGCGAGAATATACCTTTACCACTGAGCATCTGGGACGTTGCTATTACCGCAGCTCATTAGTTACCATCTCTCTACTTTCCCACGATTACTGAGCTTCATTACCACCATCGTGTTGGCAGGTGGTGGTATGGGTGTCAGAGGTGAGGTGGTGTCATTTGAAGAGGGAGGTTGATTGAGATGCTGGTCATGCTGTCTCATTGTGTATCTAATTTTTTGAGAGATTCTGTGTGAGGTAGGAGTGGGGGAGGTGGGGGGGGGGGTGGGGGGGAGAGAGGTGGGTAGGGATGAGAGAGAGGAAGGGAAGAATACGGTAAGAGAGAGAGAGGATAGAGAAGATAAACGCAGGAGTGGGGTGAAGAGACTAACTGGACCTTCCCAACCAAAAAGTATCACTACAGCTCCTAAACACAGTACAGCAGCAGTACGTAATCCCAGAGTCCTTTTTATTTCGTTCTTTTAGTTGTTGTTTTTATTCGCTCGAGGTATAAGTTATCTATTGAAAAAAAAAAGTGTAATTCTTTCTAATTCATTTTCCGTACATGAAGTTAGCGGCGGGACGTAGCCATCCACAAGATAACATCAAGAATCCTTACGAAACCGTCTCATGGCTGCTGTGTGGTTGGCTCTCCCCCAGATTCTGTCAAGGGAATTTTTCTCCTATTGGACAAACTTTCACGTACCGAACTACTTATCGAACCGGTATTACTTGATTTTAGATAAAGCTGTTTACACGACCTGTGCTAATGTATAATTGATGTAATTATTTTCTCTGAGTCGTTGTATCGTTATACCGTAAACTGTAGTGTTATCTGCTCGTCATGGAAAACGGATTCTTTGCTTTTGGTTGATCCCGGTGTAATGGGAACCACACGGAAAACTTTTGTCCTTACGGTGGTCACTACTAGGTCGCTTCTCTGAACTTGGGAGACAGATGAGGTGAGAACGCGAGTTTGTGTGGAGATGGGGAGATGAAAGCTCCTCCCTAGTGCATCTCTGGAGGTTATATACAGCGAGAAACCTGATCAATATATATTTTAGGCTCGTATACACCATGAAAAATATTTATATACCCAATATTTAAATCAAACTTGCCGCTATAACACAAGAGGGTTTATAAAGATCACAAGACGTATACTAATCAAATTCATCTCACAAGCGACGTCTCTTAGCCTGGCCCCGCTAGGAATGTACGACACAACCAGTCTTCGTGTTAGGTTTATACACGCACACACACACACATCTGAACCCCAAACAACCTGCAGTAACTTCCATAAAGCCACGATAACTAAACCAACTATATGACAGATATAACCTTTAACGCCATCTGTCTTAAGGTGCATAAAGGACTACGGTTATATTTTTTCTCACTACTTCCTGAAATTATCTTCTTATACCTGTTGCAGTGGGGATACGGATTTAACCTCCACGAACGACCAAAACATAAACAAAACGAGAAATTGAGAGATAAAACTGAGACGAGAGAGAGAGAGAGAGAGAGAGAGCAGTTCTATAGACACACAAATTCTGGGAAAACTGACACAGAGAGATACTAGGATGTTGGGGAGACTTACACAAGAAGGTTTACCGAAGTGTAATATAAGCTGGGAAGCTGAGGCTACCAACATCATTATTAGGTAAAAGAAGCGATAAAAAACATAAGGTGGGCGATAATAGTGGGGTAAAAGGAACGATCTTGATACATTTGTAAATTTTTGGCTAAAACAGATGTTCATTCTTATTCTGTTTGGGTTATTGTCTTCCATTACATGTTGTTTATATTTTTCTAACTTAATTATTGTTAATCCTTCCATGTATTAATAAACTCGTGCTTCACCTATTTGGAGCTGTGGGGGGAGGGAGGGAGGGAGGGAAGGAGGGAAGGAGGGAGGGTGGGAGGGAAGGAAGGAGGGAGGGAGGGAGGGAGGTGTTGGAGGCGTGACTTATGTTAGTGTGAGACGGGGTGACAAATAGCCGTGTACTTAAGGAGAACATACCTCTCCCGTTTCGCATTAGCGCTGACCTTAAGCGTCCCACTAACGAACTGCGTCTTGTCAAGTGCGTCATCCTCATCCAGCCGCCTGCTCTCCTGTTTCAGGTTAGGTTAGGTTACATAATCGACAAGACTTCAGATTTATGTCTACGACGTCATAGAAGATTTAGTTATCGAATTAACCAGTTTTCATCACTTAAACCGGACAAACATCAACCTTTTTGTATTCATTATCTTTCTCTCCTTTATCACTGTTTATTTCCCTGTCCCCATTTGTTTTCTCGTTCTTTTTTATTTTGTTTTTTTATGTGTCATCGCCTTGTCCCTCTCCCCCTTTTATTGTGTAAAATTATAATTATTCCAACTCGTACTACACAGTCATGTTTACCTTTGTGTGAGCGTCTGTGTATAAGTGTGAGGTGTTTGTAAGCAGCACAACAAGGAGTTACCCCCATCAGTGTATGATGACGATCGTTAGGGAAACTATCTGTATCATCGTAGTTCTAATCTTTCCTTATAAATGTATAATTTGACACAACGCTTGCGCAAGGGAGTAACAAACGTATTTCCGTGTTAGAGAGGGTGCCAGTGACGTAACGATCTCTGAACAGTTTGTGTCACTGGTGGGTTGGCCTCACAGAGTCGCAGCCTCACCTCAGTCGCTGCCCAGGTGTCGTGCGGGGAGGATGTATCGCTGTGGCTGCTGTTGTCCTCACCACGTGGCTCACCCCCTCATCACCTCCTTTTCGTGAACTTTTATAATGCCTCACCGTCGCTTGGTCTAATATCTACCGAGATGATTGATTGATTTTTTGTGTGGAAAACAAGGGCCGCCATGACCAACGCAGATGAGACAAATTTTACCGTGTGTACTCGGAAGGATTTCTAGGCTAACAACCTGTAATTAGTTGTGTCATCTCTTTAACTGTTTCACGATACGAATATTTTCACCACTGATCGATACAGCGAAGGTTAAATGGAGTGTCGTTCCATATTAAATTTATCACTATTAACGAGGGAGACATTTTCAGTGATCAGTTCATAGCTGACGTCTTCTTGATGGAACGTGAACCATTGTGAGGCTGAAACAATGACAGGCTTGAGCAAAATTGTGTTAGGTGTCTGGAACAAGTGAATCACGCTAATAATAACTGGAACAAATATAACACTAGCTGAGTTAGGAAAAAGAACCAGCTGGCGTGTACGAACCAGCTACCCCAATAGTGACGATAGCTGACGTGTGGTTAACCAGCTGAGAAAGAAGTTAATACAAGATGATGGCTGTCGTAGCTGCAAGTAGTGTGAGGTGGTTGGTGGTGACGGCTGTGGTGGGCATCGCATTGGGTACTACTCTACAGAAGGGAATGTAAGTACTGTGTTAATGCTATGTACTGGAGGTATAGCGTATATCAGTGAAGGTTACATATACTATACACCGGAGATTATATACCATACAGGAAGGGTATATACTGTAGTGTTCTTATAAAATTATATCCTGTACTATAAATCTATAATTTACGAATAGTATCTATAATTCTCATGCAATTAAAATGATGGTATATTATTTTTACGTTGTTGAAATTAGAGTTGCACAATCACCTTAATAATATATGCAAATTTAAAACATCTTGTCCTTCTGTAATTGGTTGGTGCATGCAAGATTATGCGATTTAATTCAGACAATACGCGCCCAAAAAACACCTACAAAATCTTCAATACACTTAACGAAAATAATTATTAGTTTTTTATTCTTACGAGAGAATAAATACCAGGCCAGATTATTTGTGCTGTATTGTGTTAAGGTTTCTGATTCTTTTATTTATTTTATGCAGTTTCTTTGTTATTTGTTTTTATGTTGTTGCATCTATACTTTGTCACTTCTGTGCTTGTAAGTATAAGTTTGTGCTACTCAATATTCTACAGTTAGATTCTATGCCATGGTGTTGGATTCTATGCCATGGTGTTAGATTCTATGCCATGGTGTTGGATTCTATGCCATGGTGTTGGATTCTATGCCAAGGTGTTTTTTTATACGTATTGGTCTATTACTCGTTATTCTGTTCCATAGTCTATAAACCAAACTCTAATATATACGGTAATGAAGATGCAACTATCCCTATTTCTTAAAAAAAATTGTACCGAAAAGAAAATGATGAAATTTCTCCCTTATCATAGTCAGTATAGGCCTACCCCGTTGATCCCAGTTATGTAAGTTATCCAGTAAAACAAAACCAAACAACAAAACACGCTGAGTTATCTAAGGAACATAAGTTATCGTACGTATTGTTAAAGTTTACGTACCGGGAAATATGAGTTATCGTACTGAAAAGGTTTCAAGTCCTTCTCGAGTCACCGACTGCTTTGTTTGCTTCGCCTGTCGCCATTTGTCGCAATTTCTCACTCAGGAAATCTTTTGCGGCGCCCTTTTTAAACGCTAGGCTATAATTCCCCCATTGTATTACCCGCACTTCAATGCCGCTTTCTTTTCTTTGTCCTGTGCAGCTTCTATTATAGGACCAATTTTGCTATTGTTGTTGTTGTAGTGGGGGGTTGTTTCTGTTCCAAGAGCCAAGAGAGATGCTGAAGTTCAAGTCAGCTTCCTTGCTCTCGTGGGGTACACCTTGTGGTTGTATCTATCTGTTATAGCGGTGTTGTACTGTTATAATGGTTAACGCAAATTCACCCTTGTTATCAGTGAAGGATTTTCGAAGACCAATGCTAGTTTGACTTTAATGTAGTTATTCATTTACAGACAAGTACACACACACACACACACGCACACTCCTCACACACACACACACACACACACTCCTCACACAGACCATTCAAGCAGTGACCATCTCATTTGTAAGATACCCTGCCTAATCATCCCTTGTCACACCCTTCTTTACCACCACCCCTTCACCTTGCCACACCACCCCATACACCCTTGCCCACACCACCTTCCACACCCTGCTTCACCACCTCTCACACCCTGCCACACCACCTCCCCCACACCTTACCTGACCACATCCCACACTCCAACAACACTCACAAATTAACGTATAACCCCAAAGGTAGTCGAAACCCGAATTGTTTTTAGGTGGTCCTCGGAATTCGCTGAGAATCCACTATTGTTCTGTGGTTGTAGGTAAATTCTTGTGGTCGCTGGTGTGTATGGGAGGATGAAGAGTATTGTTAGCATAGTTGGCGTTAAGTTACGTTTATGTATTACTAATATTTCTTGATTATATCCAACATAAACATGACGGTAAGGATTATGTTACACGGTATATGGATTTTAATTAAATGTTTTATCGAGATATACAAAACAATACTCATTTGATCACCTTTTTTTTTACCAGACTAATGGATGTTTATCGCGTTGTGATTTTCAGATAGAAGTAACTTTGCACTGAATGGGTACTTTATAGTTAGGGAACTGAAGGCGTTCTATTGTTGGCGATACTGAAAAAGATGATAAATTTCACTTATGGATTATTGAATTAAATGATATAAATCGTGATAGTGAACGGTAGCTTTTTATATACAGTAACAGTATCAAGGGTTGAGTCGACACCTTATACAGAATAAATCACAAGATCCTTAACTATAAAGCATTAGGTTGCTGACAATGACCGAATGAGATGCCTTGAATCCTTGAGATAACACAACTTAAACCACTATTGTGTAACGTGTTGACTCTCTGACAAGACGATATATTTTGACCCTTTGAACACTAAATACATTAATCGCTTGACTGAGTATTGGTATATAATTTAACCCGAATAGGACAAGAAAATTAATCTCAAGAGTATGATGATTTAATCCCATGATTACTCAAGTTTGTGTTACGTTAGTTATCATATATATGTCGGCACTAAAGTTTATTCTCCTTAATATATTTTTTTTTTCGTCTGTATTTTATTTTATGGTGGAGATAATGTGAACTGGCCACATCCTCTCCTCCTCGTCACCACTCTCACCACCACTATCACCACCAACCTCCACCCGTATCTCCCTCACCACCACCCGTATCCCCACCACTCTGCTGATCCATATCCTTCTGACAGCCCTCCCACTTACCACTCATTCCTGCGCTAAATTCCTCAATATTTGTCTGTTTATTCAGCAATATCTCACGTCTTAGACAGAATCCTACTCACCAATTGCTCCCTCCTTTAACTTTATTATCAGTTTTTCTCTATCATTTAATATGTGTTTTATGCACGTAATTTATGGTAATCGCTTGGTATAACCTGGTCGTGTTTTTCTTTCAATAGATATTCATTTTGTGCTCACTTACCCCCGAGAAAATTGAAGCCTGATTCTCTCTCTTCTATTTTAAATGTTTTTCTCAATTATTAAGACTTTAGGTTTAATATTATTATTTTTTTTACAACTAATAGCAACAGTAATCACATCAGTTAACAACTACAACAAAGGCATCACCTAACAAAAAAAAACCCACTGCAATAACAACCACAGCAATCACACCAACAACCAAACCACAATCAATCACACCATAAGCATCACAACCGTCAACCACACATCACATCCGGCATCATCGCTGGTGGTGACTGACCATTGGACCAAACCTTTCACAGCCTCCGTTTACGCCTTTTTATCCTAGTACTTACCCCCGCCCCTATGGCTACATTTTCCTTCTATTCACACAAACTTTTCACATGTGTCGTTCCCCCCAGTAGTGAGGAAGAGTTAGTTAGCCCTTATCACACCCTAATGGAAGGTTGATTTTTTTTTATCTTCTATACATGAGAGAGAGAGAGACTGTGTCGTTAATCCAGTTGGGTCCGCCTCGGTGGACAACGAACGGCGCGTCAGGTTGCTCCACACATCGATAACCAAACCACTTCTGCAATGCTACCCCCCTCCCCCCTAATGCTACATCCCGACACTCATTTGCATCATCCTGAGTCTTCAATAGAGAGCTTTGGAGCATTAAGAGGAAGAGATTGAGATTAGTGAGAATTCCAGGGGTTAATTTTTTTATCATCCTGCATGGCTTCGTGTGTGTGAGTGAGGTAGAAAGAGAAGGGGAGGGGAACTCTAGATAAGGGTTATGAGATTGGAAGGGCGGAAACCTGTTATTAATACATTCGTGAATTTACAAAAAAGTTAAATATTAAGTTAAATAATAAAAAAAAAACCTTGTGGATAAGTGCTTGAGAGTTAATTAAAGGCTGTCACAGGTGTTTGTAATTAAAGTTGATTATTTTTGAGGTTTACTGTAGATATTTAAGAGAGTTTACCTGCAAAACTGGACTCGGATAATTGATAATACTCCTATCACTACCAGTTATGTTCCTAAATTAACCTCGTGTCTAGTAACCAACCAGCATTGGAACTTATCACGTCAAAAAAAAAAAAAAGAAGCTTTTCCAGTAATTCCTACATCTCATTTCCCAGAAGAGATATACACAAGCTGACTATTTTAGTTTTCAATAATCATACTCTGTTGTCCATTTCTAAACAGGAGAGTAATTCGTGTACCAACTTCAACAAAAAGAGCATGACTACAACTCTGTGAGACGTACAGTTTATTTATACATTTTAGGTTTTTTTTTCCACACAAGAAACATACTTCACACGCTAATTACTTGAAGTGTATGTTGGCTAAATTAATTATGATGTTATTTTATCACACGATAGCAATTTTATGTCATTTGGCATTATTTTTCTCCCAAGCGAATTGTTTTTCGATATTAGTTCAGAAGCAAAATACTCCCCCCGCCTCCTTGCATAGCCTCGGTTGTTGGCCGTCAAGGTGTAAAGTTACCTGCCGCCTATAGTGATTATTTCAGTCATTGTTTTTATACTGTATTTTATAAGTATTGTTTTGGTTCAGTGTATGTTTGTGTAAGTGAATATTTTTTTCTCAACTGTTTTACGAATTTTATGATTTTTCTGTGTGCGTAATATCAAGTGCACACAATTACGTCACCGACACGAGATAAAAGTTTACACTCGTGTCTACAAGATGCCAACCTCAGTCGTGACATCATACGAGATGTCCGTACGGTGCATCATTCCGACAAAGTGACGTCATTCGTGCAATTACTGTCAATTATGTTAATTTATAACTTCAGACCCACAGTTTGTTTACATTAATACCTCCTTGTTATCTATCCTCGTCACTTTCGCGTTACCTCTCAGACTATCTTTAAACCCGGGTGAAAAGTTGACCATATAAACGAGGGTTATATGTAAGGGGGCTGGGGGTGTCATCTTCGTGTACAGCTTCTTCAGGTTGTTCCTTAACGCTTTCGTCAGATATACCGCATAGAAATAAATCATTGGTTAATATAGAAAAATGCTGTAATTTATTTCCTTGGGTGATAGAAAGGGACATATTATTTAACGTTTTTATAACCTGTCTTTAATAACATTGACGCAGTGTATAGCTGCGTATTTAGTTAGTCATGTTTTAGTACGTCTGGAAATACGAGAAGCGAAAAGCTGTCTGTTAGGCCTCAAGGTTCACAGTTATAAAACCATTTCTTGTGGGTTTTATAATGCACCTCGACCAGAATAAAGCCAGATATTGTTGAGTTATGTGTGTTCAGGATTACGTTCGTGTTCTTGTTCCGACTGAGGATTACATTCGTGTTCTTGTTCCGACTCCTCCTCACCAGTCTCCCATATAGTCGTAAATATCGCCACAATTTTCACTTTTCCTCACACACACACACACACACACACACACACACACACACACACACACACATCATTGAAAATCATCTATGTATTTTGTTTAACTATTCAATAATATCTATATGAAGGAATAGACCATTAGAATTATAGACAAGTGTTCAAGAGGGTTAAACAATGGTAACTCCCAAATGGTCTTCATATAGTGTTCATGGATGGAATAGTAAACATGATTTCAAAGGCTATTATAGATAAGGATTTTAACGTAAAGATCTCTCTAGTTACAGTTCCCCTTTATAGAAATGTTCCTATGCTATGTAACAAGAGGTAGTGATCAACCAACAGATGGGAATATTTGCCTTTTTTCCTTCGTTAGTATATCTGCCTTTTAGAATTCTTCTATGAGGTTCTGTGACATTGGTTTCAAAGACCGCGTAGTTAAACACCAGAGATAAAGCCTTTGTCCATGTTAGTAAATTTATTTTATGGGAACTTATTGAGAGAGATTTACTACTTGTAAGATACTGTTGTCAGGAGCACGTTACTGTACCTGGTTTGACTGCTGAACGTTAAGTGTGGTGTTGTATTGTGTTGTGTGGTGTTGTGTTGTGTTGTGTTATGTTGTGTTGTGTTGCGTTGTGTGGTGTTGTGTTATGTTATGTTGTGTTATGTTGAATTGTGTTGTGTTATCATACAAGTATCGTCAATAGGTGCAGAGGTTCAGGTAGAGGCAGTATAGTACAGTAGTAACACCGCTCTTGTTGTTCACTACAATATAACACCATCATCACCCTCTGCATGATCTCAACACCACCATCCACTGCGTAACCTCACCACCCGCTGCGTAACCTCACCATCCACTGCGTAACCTCACCATCCACTGCGTAACCTCACCATCCACTGCGTAACCTCACCACCCACTGCGTAACCTCACCATCCACTGCGTAACCTCACCACCCGCTGCGTAACCTCACCACCCACTGCGTAACCTCACCACCCACTGCGTAACCTCACCATCCACTGCGTAACCTCCTCACCACCACTGCGTAACCTCACCACCCACCGGGTGTAACCTCACCATCCACTGCGTAACCTCACCATCCACTGCGTAACCTCACCACCCACTGCGTAACCTCACCATCCACTGCGTAACCTCACCACCCGCTGCGTAACCTCACCACCCACTGCGTAACCTTTTTGGTCCATTTCATGACTGTGTTAAATCGTTTTTAGATATAAATATAATTACCATTAATTTTATTTCATTTGCACGCGATGGAAAAATCGTTTATTCAGTTCACTCGACAATACGAACACAAAATAAACTAAAAACCTAACCTAACCTAACCTAACCTAACCTAACCTAACCTAACCTAATATTTATTCTCGGTCACTGGAATATAACTAACACTTAATATGACCTCCAACAACTGTCACAGACGCCCTCACTGAGTCGCTACCGTAGCTAACAGTTGTATGGGTCGTCGCCAAATTTGCATATCAAGAGAATCTAAAAGGTTACGCAACACAACTCAGGTTTAGTACGACTGTGTAACCCGGACATGACTAAGGTAAATCTATCCTCGTACTATACAGGAGTTAGTAAGAGGTCACGGAACAACTGGATTCGGGTGAGTAATCATTATATCTAAGACTTTAATAAGACACTGATTATAAAATGGATATTGAGTTATTAACAATAACGTTTTAAATCACCTGGAGGTTATTTATAGATGAAGTAACTCACTGCAAGGATACAAACGGTTTTATTCAAGATGGAAACTATGTCCAGGAGAATGAGGCATAAATACAACTCTACTTCTCTTAGCTATAAAACAACTGACTGGTGTTTTTTTTCACCTTCATTCACAAATCGCTTCAAAGTCCTGTGGTGATGGGAAAGCCGTTAAGTAGTTGGTACAGGGGGTCAATGGGGAGAGGAGGGAAGGGTAGCGGTAGTAAAGTTACGTTCTAGGGGCTTACTGGGTCCTGGGTCGATCGTCCTTTGTTATGACTGGGCAGCAACCTGAGTCACTGTACGTCTCTGGTTTGCTGGTCAATGAGGGTGAGAACTCTATTACAGATTGTGGAAATAATAAGAAACTAATGAAATATTATATTCTAAGCAATTAACCGTTATCAGTCAAGTAACAAATTGTATTACAAACATAGCAGGAGACACTCTGTAAAATCTGGTTAATTGTCGTGTGTTAATTTGGACCTTTTGTCGTCTTGTTCGGATGTTGTGAGTGCGGCGCATGTGTTGATCAGACGAGTTTACTCAGTATTTTAAAGAATTACCATCCGGTAGATGCATCATGGTTTGGTTCCCTGTAGCCACATCCACACACACGTCATCAATTGATTGGGGAAGGAGTGATGCTCTGCCAAGACAACCATTCACTAACTTACTATTTTTAAGTCAGTAGTTCAGATTATCAGTAATATATCAAGATAATGTTAATCACAAGTAAACAGAACAAGCTACGGACCTTCCTTAGTGTATTAAAAGAAAGGTTCGTTAGTCTTCGATGGTTTGAACATCAAGGGAGTTTAAATCAACCGCTAATAACAAGGCGCCAGCTACCAGTTTTATCCCTGACAGCACAATGAGAGATGGGCGCTGGGTTAGATTACGATCTCTGGTGTGTGTCAAACATCTTTTCTGTCGCTGCCGTGAACGTTCGTGTTGCTCTGATTGATTGATTCTCCCCTGATCACCGCCTGACCAGAGTAGCCGCTTGTTTCGTTAGTGAGATGAGAGACAGAGAGAGAGAGAGAATGGTGGGCCAAGTGAGAGGGGTGAAAAAAAAGTTAAAAGTGTATTTCCACAAACAAAATACAAAGTTAGTTATATAACACATTTTGACAGGCGTTAACAGATGACCAGCCGCGTTTGTCACATCCATTACGGGGTGAGAGGGTGACCGTCCATCTCACTGTTAATAAATTATATAACGAATGACTAATGGTAGCTAAAATATTATGACACTGATTTATAGGTGTCGTCTATATTTAACTGAAACACTTCCTTAAAACATTCAAACAATAATATGTGTTTCACTCTTACTCCTCAAACTTGTCACAAATAAACAGACGGACAATTGATGCCTCCCAGATCCGGGTGACGCAGCACCGCCTGGAACATTTTTTTTTAATAATAATGGTCCCACGGCTGACTGACGCCACTTCAGTCTTTCATTTCCGAGTGCACTTTATCTCACTACACCAAAATAAATCAATGAATTGTTAAGAAAAGAGTTTCTCAACTATTGGACGTTATTATTGCATATATAGCAGTTGCACCTGTGGGGTAAAGCCTGGCTCTGGGAGGCGCCGCAACACCTGGTGTGCCCTGAAGGGAGCCACGATAACTGGAAGTATTGCGGGACGATAAATGATACAGTCTCACGACCCAACAATAAGAACATTTGGCCAACAGAAGGAGAGATCAGAATCACATAGGGAACTTGTGCGTAAATTGGCTGTGACGTTGGCCATTAATTCAGACGTTCTGTGTGTTGGCCTGATAGAAGTTTTGGGACGAGGATGCACTGGCAGGTCATGAGTTTGATCCTTACACATAACAGTAGTTGATCCGGGGAGTTGCTGGGGGTACCTCTATCATCCATTTCTGTCTAACTCATTCCTTGTCTACTGACCAACACCGTCCTGACCTCCTCACCTCCTGCAAAGTTCACCAACTCTCTCTGTCCACCTCATTATCTGCCCACAACCCCTCACATCCCATTTCCTGATCCGTCCACCAGCCCTCACTGTTTAACCTGCCCTCTCTTTGCCTTTTCCTCCGACCCTCATCACCCACCTCCTGATCTTCACCGCCTCTCGCTCCTCACCTTCCCCTGCCTTAACCAGAGCATATACTTGGGTCAATATTCTATCAGAGTTTAATGAACAAGATCGAAATAGGAAAGATGATGTATTATAACTAAAGGAACAAAAAACTGTACAGAAGACACTATTGAAGGCTACTGTTGCTTGGAATAACGACTAACAGAATGATTTGTGGCAAGTAAAAAAAAAACTTAATAAACGAAAGCTTAGTTGTCAGTGTGATGTATCCACCCTCACCCTAAAGGTTCCGTAAATCCTATCAAATCCACATTAACAAAGTCATGTACACACTAAAATGCATTATATAAGAAAAGTAATAACTAATATATGTTTTTGGTGAGCTACAAATACAGGAGGACATACTGTAGTGTGTGTGATGCAGAGATAAAACACGACACTCACCACACAAGAGAGAGCCAATCACTGTTCACTGTTTTCACCAGGATAATCTAATTGCTGTCTATATTAAAATTCTTCACTGCAAGGAAAAAACCTATAAAGCAGGATTTTTTAGGTGGTTTTCGGTCAGGTTTTGGAAATATGATTCATGAGGTGTGTAAGTATGTAAGTGTTCTCAGTATGTAGAGACAGACTAGCTTTCCGATTGCTTCACTGACCTATTGTTCGATAACCGCTTGATCTATCTTTTTCACTTCCTCTGTTCATTTCATAAGGACTTAGACTATCTAACCTAACCAAACCTCACCTCATCTTGTTCTTCTATGGTACAATCGGCTGCCGTCTTCTGTAGGTCATGTTTATATAATTACTTGAACAAAGCCGATCGCTGCCGTACAAACACAAAGAACACTACACAACAATGGAGACCACTAATGAGTTTTCATTCTCTTTCACATAACTAACCTAACCTAACCTAACCTAACCTAACCTCACTGCCACCAAGGATAAGTTTTTGTCCACGTAAGTTTTGGCTGTGACTGCTGTGTACTGTGTGGGGTGATGGCGGCGTTATACCATTTGCTGGGCTGACCACTTCCATTTGTCATTTTGGACGTGTCTTTGGAATGTCGCCTACAGTAATGGATGACAGAGTTAAAGAGGAGTGCAGTTAGTTCATTAATCTCTAGAAGAATTTAAAGTTGGGTTAGATTAGGTCGTGGTTATGGCCCGTGTTTTTTCCCCCTGATTTCTTCTTAAAAAGTATTGAGAGGCCCAACAGGAGGGGGGGGGGGGGGAGAGGCCAACAGGAGAGGGGTGAGAGGCCAACAGGAGAGGGGTGAGAGGCCAACAGGAGAGGGGTGAGAGGCCAACAGGAGAGGGGTGAGAGGCCAACCGGCAACTGGAGGAAACGAATGAAACCTCTCATTATGGGGTTAATAAGAACTAATCTATCTTAATAATGTTGACAAGAATCCCCAACTTGTGTGCTGGGACGTCCATGTGTCGGGCCCATATGTATCAATCTACTGGCCTCTCACTCGCCGCTTTGTTGCCGCCTTCCCCGCCAACCACTGCCTGTTCGCCAACCGCTTCCTATCCTACCACCCCCTCGCCTCCTCAGCTTGTCCCACCCGCTCTCAACAATCATCATATTCACCTTCAATGTTCGTGTTCCATTCACCAGGGGTCTATTATAAAGTCATTTTACCTTTCAACGAAGATTCATTTTTGTTTTTTCAGAAGCATATTTACATATTTTTTTTCTCTAGATCTTAATTATGGTAACTGATAATACCTGAATCGTACAGAACGTCCCCCTCCCCCTCAAAAAAAAATGATGGTGACTGCAAAAATATGTAGTATAGTTGTCACGACCCCGTTACCTCGCCTCTCTCTGTTTACCACCACACCCAGCAATGGTTCTTCCCAATTAACCTCCTATTTCATCAGTTATTTCTTACTCATTGGTTCTGTAGTCGATCTTGAAGACACCTTAGTAGTTTGTAGTGCTCGTGTTTCTGATTCTGGTTTATGATAGAACGAAAAGAAAAACCCGATTGTGGTGTAGAGTAACGATGTGTTGTCAAGTGTGTTGGGCGGTAAGGTAACATGATCCCTCAAAGACGGGATCATCAACCATGCTGTTTTATTCCAGGTCATGTAGGCTGGCGAGGTGGTCATGTCCTCGGAGTCATAAGTTATCCTCTGTAATAACAACACGGCGGGACTTTCACTTCTGGGGGCCAATAGGATTTACAGTCCCTCTTCACCAGTGCGTTTACAGCGGCTCGATAGGTCTTGTGCAGTGTGGGAGTCCTGTGTTTGTTTACATTCAACAGAAGGAAACTCGTAATAGTAAACATAGGAAGAAATTAAAATAAAATCAATATTGAAACAAATATCTCACTGTAATGATTTGTGAGAATGTTTATATGACCAGCCTCTGTAAGCGCACTAGTGAAGGGGGATTGGCCCAGCTTCTGTAAACGCACTAGTGAAGGGGGATTTGCCCAGCCTCTGTAAGCGCACTAGTGAAGGGGGATTGGCTTAATGCTGTGTACAACTTCCACTTTTTTTTCCTCACTGAAGAGAAAATTTAGTATCTTCTGTTTCACCACAAGATAAGTTTTCCCAGCGGCTTAAAAATGCCATTTTGATATTTTCTTTGGTCTTGATGCTAAGTTGACAAAGTAAATTATGAATAAAGTTAAAGTTTTTATTATGGAAAAATATACATCGATACAGTAACACACACACGCGGCCTAGAGAGTAAAGGACTGTTTATACATAACATACAGACAGAGAGAACAACCTGTCAGTATTCAAACCCCCTGCAGGAGGTGACGTAGAGGTTCATTAGCCTCACAGTGACAGGTGGGGTGTTGATCCTGGCAACTTCAATCAGGAGAGGCGAGGTATATGTGTGTGTTGGTTGGCTAGTCAACGTCTAAGCATCTCGGGGGGGTTGATTTGTGTTCTGAGACTGTCACGACTGGTTACTGAAGTGAGGGAAAGTACTACTGGAAGATAATTTTAAATATGATTCTATTAATAGCCTTTTGTGTTTGTATTAATGGTATGAGTCGAGAGATCTTCTACAGGTGAATTATATTAGTTTATTTGGTATATGTTTTGTCACCTTGTAAGCACTTAAGTTGATATGTCATTGATAAGTTTGTGTCTTACCTGTTTTAGTTATTTAATATGAATATTCTATGAAAGAGGGAAGGGAATGAAGTGAGATAGGAAGAGATATATATAGAGAGAAATAAAGAGGAAGGAACAGAACGAGGAGAGAGAAAGAAAAACAAAATCAAAAACCAAACAATAAATAATATATTACCTTTCTAAAATAATAATAATAATAATAATAATAACATTAAAACACTCTTATCGTGGTCAAGGTTATGTCAGTGATTTTAGGTATTGCGGCGGGCTCGTTTAAAGTAAGTGAGCCATACGGAACTAACGTGCTGGTGAGCGTGGTCGTAAGCTTACCCACCACGACCCCTTGTATCCCTCTACGACCCGTCAGCCACAAGTCACTGTTAGTAGCTGTGTTATGTAATGGTAATGTATAGTTTCTATATATCCTTGCGGCCTCTGGGGGGTTTTTTAAAGTCTCATTTGAAGGCTGTTGGTTGGAAGTGACATTGATGGAGGTTGGTTATTAACGGAGCTGGGAGGAATTATTTGATGTACTGTATTGTTGATGTTTGGGATGAGGGGAATTGGTTTATAGGTATGTGTGTTTGGGTGATACTAATGATGATGATGATAGTAATAATAATGCAAAAATAATAAGCATTCCGTAATAATAATACTACTAATGATAATTGGTCACCAGGCACTAGAATTGGGTCACATCTGTCAGGTAATTTGTCCCTCTTGTAACTCAACATCACAATCCTCCTACTCACATAATAGGTCCTCGTCATATTTATCTTAGCTAATGAACACAAACTTTGAGTCCAGAGTCCAATTTGGCGTTTAGGTGTTGTCTGACCATAAGGTGTGTGTGTGTGTGTGTGTGTGTGTGTGTGTGTGTGTGTGTGTGTGTGTGTCCCTCACCCCACAGCTCTCATCATTTGTTTACTCTTGAACAGTACCCCCCGCGGTTGACCCCTACACACTAGGGGCAAGGTTCCTGGCTCTTGTTGCGACACATAGTGATGGATGATGGACTAGCCAGGGGAGGAACTCGACAACACCAGCATTAGAGACATACCTCGACACAACAACACACACACACACACACACACACACATAGCCGCGGCCTTGTTTACAAATGCTATAGCCACCAGGTGATATCAGAGTAACCCTTTCACCCGCCTCAATGGTTACAATTACACCCAAACCCCAAAGAAAAACAAAGAGGATTAACCTTGGCTATATTTTGTTGGTCTTTTGCAAGGAGCCTTTCCGTTTGGCCTTTTATAGCCCGTTGACGTAGCGGAAAAGGGGGTCGCCTATTTTTTGCATTGTTCATCTGTCAAGTTTGGTTTCCGTCCAGAACAAAAACTGCTGAGCGAATTTTACACCTATAGTAGCAACAGAGAGAGAGAGAGAGAGAGAGAGAGAATTGTACATCATAATAATCATTCCATTCCTCTGAAAATGATTTATACAAGATCACTGTACTAGTTTATACCACACACCGCTGGGAATTAATGATAGGCCGCTCGCAGTTACATGAATTTCACAGGTGTGTTTCATAATAAACAAACAATATCATGTTGCGTCACAATTACTCGTGTGTATTGCTCGTTTACCTGTCGAATGATCCAATTAGCAAGTATAATTAGGTAAATAAACAAGTCTTTTAATAATTGCAAGAATAAATCAACTTTAATGAATTTTTATGGTGTTGGGAGAAAATTATTATTGTTATATACCAAATTTAATTATATTTAATCTCTCTTCATCGCATTTATCTAATCTAAACCAACCTGTACCGTAAACTCAACTGGGATTAGAATTAAATGTTTTTCCTGTAAAGTTTAGTAAAGTTTAAGGTTGTCGTATAATCATTAATACACTTGTTTAATTAGTTCAGTTTTGCGGATAATGATGACAGTTTGTATGTGTGATGTACTTGTACAGCCCCCTCCACTAGTGTGTTTACAGGGGCTCCTCGTCAGGTTTTGCACAGTGTGGCAGCCCTGTGTTTATTGATTTTCGACAGAAGGAAACTCACAATAGTAAATATACGTTGGAATTAGATTAAAACAATATTAAAACAAATATCTCAAAGATAATAATTTGTGGAAATGTTTATATGACGAGCCCCTGTAAACGCACTAGTGAAGGGGACTGTATATATTCATTGATTATCTTTATTGGTTAAGTGTGTGTTGTCTTAGCACAGTGATAAGCTCAGTACCAGTCTAATGAAAGATGGAACCAGTAACTCTTTCTCTACTTGGTAAAAATTTGCTTAATGCTTCGTGATGTTGGTCAGACACCCCACACACCACTCCTGTATAGTGACAGTTCCCAGGTTGCAACAGACAAACTGCTCCGGAAACAGATGGGTAAACAGGGACGGGGACGGGATAGAGAGTTGGAAAGGTGAAAGGGGATAATTGAGGGGAAGAGGGAAGGAAGTAGAGGGGCTGAGGGATGGTGTGGAGAGAGTGATGCACTACAGATAAGGAGGACGTGATCACCGGGATGGAGGAGGCGAGGCTTGTTGAACTGAGAGACAAGAGTGACCATAAGGCCTCCTCCATCTGGTTAACAATGAGTTGGTCCATAAGAACAAACACAGGGACAGTTAGAAGCAGACGACGGTGTGCAGGACAGCGACCCGCACCTCACTGTCCGCCGCACATAAAGGTTGAGGGCGAAGCATTAGTTAGGATTTCCGCTTTTGTGTCGGGCAGCTGGGGTTGTGGTGACGGTCAGGGAGGTGACAGACGCGGATTGAGACTTTCTCTCTTTCCACTCTTACTGTATTGTTCTCTTGTCGTTGTTACTTAATTATCGTTCTTTTCTGTTTACCATATCACGATGTTCTTTGTTGTTCTTGAAATTGTCCGAAGCTTCCTATTTACGCATGTTGATAACACCGTAGACAGAGAGATGTTGTAAAATATGATACGTAACATCCGTCCTTTATGACAGGTGGTGACAGAAACAATGAATTTTGACAAACAGTGACGGGTTACCACACACCAGGACAGTGCTCCAGTCTGTGTTGGTTGGAAGAGGAATTTCAAGTGTGTCTGTCCGATTCACACGTGTACAAGACTGCCTATATAACACCTGGGTAATCCTGTTAGATTTTTAAGTTATGGAGAGAAGCTGTTGTGTCGTCACTCATGTAGGAACGAGATATCTGCGAGTCTATTACTGATATACGTCGAATTATTTATAGCTTAATAATCACATACATACAATAATAATACTTACCAACTTGGAACACCGAGGCGTGAAATTTGTTTAAGGTGTAGAAAACTCTCACACGACAACCACACCCTAAAGAGCTGTGTGACCTCGTATCAAAATCCAAAGCCAAACAACTCGGCTACTTGTCCCAGAATTCCACCTTATACCCCGGACGACCTGACTGACCATTACACCATCAGTTACAACCCCTCGGTGAACTGACTCTCCTGACCTATGTGAAGTAGTGGTATGTAAAGGTCAGCAAAGTCAATATATATAATTTATCTTATACATCATTAAGATTCCTTCTGTCTAGTGTACCTTAGTGAGTTCATTGGTTCTTGGGGAAATAAGACACAGTTAGATGGACTTACGACCCAGAAATATACTGGATGGTTTTATAGTCGTTTGATACTCCTTTTGATGCTACTAGTTATCCGTAAACATAGCTACTATATCCTTTACTCTATTGTGTTCAGCCTGTGTTAGGTTAGATTAGGTTACGTTACGATAGGTTTGGTTAGGTTAGGTTAGGTTAGGTTCCGTTACAATAGGCTTGGTTTGGTTAGGTTAGGTTCTCTCCGACACTGGATTATTATTCCATCGGCGTAACTGCCCCCTCACGACCTAGACTTGCCTCTAGCTTCACCCCTCCTCTATCAAGTCCACACTACACCTCACCTCGCCTACCACACCTCACCACACCCTACCACACCCTACCCCACCCCACCCCACTCCTACCCCTACCCCACCACACCCCACCCCACCCCACCCCACCCCACCTCACCCTACCCTACCCCACCCCACCCCACACCTGGTACACATCTCCAGCTATAAATTGTAAACAGTAGCAACAACATGTGGCCTTAAATAAGTGAATGTGATGTGTGTCATGACATTATCTGGTCCACGGCCCTACACTCATCACCTCAGGTAACTTCCGTGGAGGTAGAGGAAGGAACAGTGGAGGTAGAAGAGGTAATTGTTGAGGTAGAGGAGAGAGCTGGAGGTAGAGGAGGGAACTGGAGGTAGAGGAGGGAACTGGAGGTAGAGGAGGGAACTGGAGGTAGAGGAGGGAACTGGAGGTAGGGGAGGGAACTGGAGGTAGAGATGTTTTGAAAATGGAGAGGAAGTGATGTTGATGGAGAGGCGACAGGTTTAGGGAGGTGAGATAGATCAGAGGCGAGTAGGGAGATTAATGGTGGTGGTGAGCAGAGGGAGGGAGGGAGGGAGGGGATGTGGGTGAAGTTATAGTGTCGTGGTTGTGTCAGGGAGGGAGTGTCGTGGTTGTGTCAGGGAGTGTCGTGGTTGTGTCAAGGAGTGTCGTGGTTGTGTCAGGGAGTGTCGTGGTTGTGTCAGGGAGGGAGGGAGTGTCGTGGTTGTGTCAGGGAGTGTCGTGGTTGTGTCAAGGAGTGTCGTGGTTGTGTTAGGGTGTGTGCGTGGTTGTGTCAGGTCACACATATTTTTAGTCATGTCAGTCGCCTCTAGAAATAGCATTCCTGACTGACTGACTGATTAAATGACTGACCATATGTCTAATTGACTGAGAAAGTGACGAATTAGTCGACTGAGAAAGTGACTGACTGATTAAATAAATGAGTGACTGACTGATATATACCTAACTGCCTACCTGATTAACTGCCTGATTAACCGAAAAGAATTAATTAACCTGTCATCCAATGGAAAGGTGATCAAAGTAAATTTTCTCTATATTGATTCATCCAGGTAAAGACATACAGGTAAATAATATCTATAATTCAATAACAAAATCTATCTTTCTATAATGTATCACAAATTATATCTACTTTCACTCTAATCTGGTATCTTAAAACAACCATAGTGTATAGTCATGGTGTTTTATTGGTGGTTTAAACCGTATGAATAAAATAATAGTGTTTTAGTGGTTAAATTTGACGCAGGTTCTCTTCATCACAGGTAAGTACACATTGAGTCGAGCTCCTGTGATGAATAAAACAAGGTGTGTGTGTGTGTGTGTGTGTGTGTGTGTGTGTGTGTGTGTGTGTGTGTGTGTGTGTGTGTGTGTGTGTGTGTGTGTGTTCATTCAGGGTCACCATCAACACACTTCCTCACCCACCTTCCCCTTAAAGCCCCCTGTCCACCTCCCCGCCCCTACTCCCTCCCTTCACAACCCCTAATCCTCCCCCTTCACACCACCTGCCCCTCACTCGCCACACCTGGTTCCTCACACGCCACCTGCCGCCCCCACCCCCACACACCACGGCCCCCACCCCCTACACACACCACCCGCCCCCACCCCCCACACACCACCCGCCCCCACACACCACCTGCCCCACACACCACCTGCCCCCCACACACCACCTGCCCCCACACACCACCCTCCCCCCACACACACACCACCCGCCCTGCCCACACACACACCACCGCCCCCCACACACCACCTGCCCCCCACACACACACCACCTGCCCTGCCCACACACACACCACCTGCCCTGCCCACACACACCACCTGCCCTGCCCACACAATGTCACGCACCACCTGCCCTGCCCACACACACACCACCTGCCCCCACACACCACCTGCCCCCACACAATTGCCATCCCCCATGATACTACCCACCTTAAAAAGAATGAGGCCACCATTTTAATTTTTGGCGGTACCTCAAGATCTAAGACCTACTTCACCCAGCTGACAGTTATAGAGCTATACACCGCAGCGTCACATCCCTCGCCATACTAACACATACTTGCCACACCTGCTCTACCTTGCCACACCTGCTCTACCTTGCCACACCTGCTCTACCTTGCCACACCCGCTCTACCTTGCCACACCTGGGCTCTACCTTACACACCTGCTCTACCTTGCCACACCTGCTCTACCTTGCCACACCTGCTCTACCTTTATGCTATGTTCAGACGCTACATCGTAAGTCGTACCTGCATCGCTTGCCTCCCTAGATGCTATACTGTACTACCATTAAAACTTAAAAATAGATAAATAAATAAATAAATAAATAAATAAGAAAACGATACCGTAGATTAGGTTTATTTGGAGTGATCAATTCTGTATTTAGTGTAAAGGAAAACGAAAAATATCTAGGGGAGACAAAACTATATTTTCAGTGATAAAGTTGGGTGTCTGGACTAGATTGAATAGAGAGAGAGAGAGAGAGAGAGAGAGAGAGAGAGAGAGAGAGAGAGAGAGGATTTGTATGTAATGATTATATTGACCATACTTATTATCTTCCTTGCCCCATTTTGATCTAATATTTCTTACTTCTCTTTTACTTTAATTCTTCTACTCTATCTTTTCCCTCCGTTTCTACACTCTCCCTTTCATTATTTTTTTGTTTATATTTTTTTTACCACTAGAATAAAACTAGTAAGGAGATATTTGTTTTAATATTGTTTTACTTTGATTTCATTGTATGTTTACTATTGTGAGTTTCCTTCTGTCGAATGTAAACAAACACAGGGTTGCCACACTGCACCAAACCAAACGAGGAGCCCCTGTAAACGTACTAGTGAAGGGGACTGTACATTGATTTAAGTATAGAGACACCTCATAAAACCCCGTAAAAACTAGGTTAGGTTAGATTAGGTTAAATAATATTGTTGTCATGATAAAGAGACTCTTCCAACCACACACACACACACACACACACACACACACACACTGAAAAAGTTGATAAATGACTTTGTTTACAGGATTAGTAGCCAAGGTTAAGTGTCATATACGACCATTTTGGCTTCAGATCTTATATGATTGTGTTTATATATGGAGAAAGAGTATATTATGGTCTACTGGGTATATATATATATATATATATGTGTATACAAGGTTGAAGTACGTGTGTTAGGTATCCCGGTGTATATGATAGACTAGTCAAGGTTTGTATTTTATCAAGTGAACATTACACTAACTCTCAGCCTGACATGAGAAAATAGAATGTAAAATGGACCTTATTTGTTTTTAAGTATGCGACGGAGTAGGGGAGACGAGGCGTTGTACAGTCCACTATTAACATTCCGTTCTTCTTTCCTCCCTGAACCCTTGAGAGATTCACTCATGAACCCGAAGCATTTAACGGATTATATTGAGAAAGAAAGTCCGCTATACAGAGGTTTATCACTGTATCATAAAGGTGTATGTGTGGGTGTTTACCTTACATTCAAAGAGTAATTATTAGGTATAAATGGAAAGATATAAAGAGATAACGTATTCCATTGGGGAGAGAACTGAAACTATTGAAAGTGTCTGAGCTCATATGTGTGGAATTTTTATACTAGGGGTGACACCGTGGCATGATAAAGAGTGGCGTTTCTTGCTGCGGGGATTGGAAGAAGAGGGAAGGTAGGGACTTGATGGTGGAAGGGAGGGGAGGGTAGGGATGGGAGAGGAGATGATAGGGTTGAGTTGAGGGAGGGAAGAAGGGGGTTGATGAGGGAAGGGAAACGGGTTGGGGATTGATGAGGAATAGGAGGGAAGGTTGGTTAGGGTTAATGGGGGAGGGTAGAGGGTTGACGATGGAAAGGAAGGGAAGGGAGTGAGGGTTGATGGAGTGGCATTCACTAGTAAACTGACCTTGACGATACGAGTGAAAGGAGGATCATAAAGGAGAGAATTATGTGATATAAATTTAAAGTAAAGAAGAGAAGATCAAGGCGAAGATTAGATCCCCAGTTTATTTCACGTGAAGATTAGACCCCCAGTTTATTTCACGTGAAGATTAGACCCCAAGTTAATTTCACGTGAAGATTAGACCCCCTAACACTTCCTGGGGATTAAGTCGTCAAGAAAATCGCAATGGCTGGATAAACAAACAAACGTACGTGTGCCGTAACGAACATACAGATGCATATGATAACGGACGGACATAAGACGAACGGACGGACGTATAGATGACAAAAGGACGTATAGGATGATTGAAGGAGGCACACAGACTGACAGACAGATGCGTGGTGAGACAGGTAAAGGGAGAGACACTTCAAATGACAGATAGACAGTGACGGAATATGTGATAGAGACGGAGAAACGTGACGTGACAGACAGATTTAGGATAGAGACATCAAACAGAAGGCAATAAAATAATCAAACATAATCAATCTATGTGTGTTTGTTATCTATCATTAATATATATCTTTCCTTATTAACAGGTGAGTGAGGCTGTGGTGTCGCGAATCATGAAAAACAAAAGTAAACACAGATTATCTCTCTTATTTGCTATTGTTAAAGAGGAAATTGATGAAATGGGTTGGTTTTTAAGGCATCGTTTGCTGTCTGTTTCTTACCAGTGTTTAATTTAATGAGTTAAGGTATTGTGTGGGTTAAGTTAGGCCTGGTTAGGTTAGGCTTGGATAATGAAAATACTAAAAATAATCATAGTCATGTTACTAATCCAAATATCTACATGGAATGACTCTTACTCATGATAATATAGTTAATTAGTGTTACCTGCGAAGAGGGTCAGGTGTATCTCTTAGGGGCATCATATATAACATGAGAAGTATCTTAAGAACTTCTAGCTATGTGTCTCAAGGTAGAAATTGTTTCCCATTAACGTCTATAGATAGGATTAAGTGATGAGAATTCAGATATTTTTTTAATAGAATATAAATTAAAATGATTATAAAGGATTTTAATTATTTAGAAAATCCTTTAAATGTTTGTATTCATTTTGGGGATGTCAGGAAGGATCAGGGAGGGTCAGGGGGTAGTAAGGGACGTCAGGAGGGGGAAGGGGGGGTAAGGATGTCAGGGCCTAGACGTCTCATGAATGTAAATATTTCAAGGTTCATAAATCTTACTAATTGTTTACTGTTGTGAGATAGATTACGTCAATATGTGCAGAAATTAATGGTGAATCCAGCAAGGGTTATCACACACATATATACTCGCTGGCGCCTCCTTCTCACCGCCACACACACACACGGACCCAATTAGCCTTTTGCGTTTCGCCGCTCGTTGAAGATGATAATGAAATCCGTCTTAGGAGGTGCTGCGTTATAACCAGTAAATAATTTAACCCCACTGTCTCTTACTGGTGTTTATTTATCGAATATACCTGTCCATGATAATAATAGAGAAATTAAAAACTTAAATTATCCAAATATAAATAAGTTCTTTGTCTGTCTGTCTGTTTCAACTGGTATGTATTTAGACATTCTAGTAGGCCGTCTGTTATGTGCTTTTCAGAGTAAATTTATTTCATGGGCTTTTGTTTATATCAGATGGAACTAATTATCACATAAATAGTCACTGTAAGATTTAGTAAGTGGTTAAGCAGTGAGAGACCCACAAAACATACCCCGCCCCCACCTCACCCCAACACTTTTGGTGAGGTGAGGGAGGGTGGAGAGATGGTGCAGATTATAACGTGTGAGCGGCCGCGGTGTTCAAACCTTCCTCCGTATCTTGTCTGTCTCACTCTCCTGCGCTGAGAATACACCCCCTTCATTTTCTCCCATGGGGGCCACTGAAGTGTTGGTGGTATACTGTGCTTCAACCTCCTGACCCTGTATATAATTGTGGGTATCAATAACACATAGTTTACATACTGTGTTATTTTCTGAATGTATACACTGTACAACTGTTAAAGGATATTTTGAGATATGGAGATGTATGTGTGTTTGTAATGAACCTAATAAATATGTGACGACTTTAGTTTTGTGTAAGATTAACGAATGAATATTATTTGTGTTTACTTGTTTATACTAAGATTATTATGCCCTGATCTCTTCTTTATAATGGTAGTGAAAATAAAATTCGTCTCGGCGGAAGAATAATTGTGATGGTAAGTCTAACCCAATTTCCAACACGCTGTAGCCATTGGGAGTGTTTTAACCGAGCTAGACTGAAGAAACAAACACACACACACACACACACACACACACACTTGTTGATTGATTACAGAAATTAATGTTAAAATAGTGGTTGTTTGAGTTAAGTGAGCAATTATGTAGTTCTCTGTCCCTGAAAGTGTCCAGCATTAGTTGTTACTTTGTTATCTGTTACGTTGTTTGGCCAAAGTTGTGTATAAGTTAGTATGTAAATTTGGTTTAATTATTTATAACTGAAGAAGTAAGTTATAATTCGGGTGATGTCTAGCCAGGTGATGGCACAAATTACGTCCATTCTTTCTAAATATGTTAATGTTTTGTACCTGTAGTTGATACTGTATATTCCACAAATATCTCTTCCGTTATTTAATAATACGACAACGGAAACCTTGTCGCTCAGTTTGGAAGAGGTTCGCCACTGCAGGCATCTCGAGCCCGTGGGTATCACCTGATCGCCAGTGTCGCCATAGCAGGTCGTCTGCCAGATGAACGTTTGATGTGGCAGATTGGGGGGCGGGGAGGAGGGGTATGGATGGTGGTGGTAGGGCGGGGAGGAGGGGTAAGGATGGTGGTGGTAGGGGCGGGAGGAGGGGTAAGGATGGTGGTGGTAGGGGCGGGGAGGAGGGTAAGGGATGGTGGTGGTAGGGGCGGGGAGGAGGGGTAAGGATGGTGGAGGTGGGGGAGGAGTGTTATTTCAGAGTTTAGCCACTGGAGGGCGAAGAGGCTACCCAAGTATATCATTGTTTTGTCTCTGAAATACTATAATACGTAATTCATGACACTTCAACGCCTCTTGAAATATATATATTGTTTGTTTATATATTGGTGTATCTCCTCTCTCTCTCTCTCTCTCTCTCTCTCTCTCTCTCTCTCAAGTGCTCTCTCTCTCTCTGCCTCTCTCTCTCTCTCTCTCTCTCTCTCTCTCTCTCTCTCTCAGTATTGATGAACATCTTTCTACGTTACAACTTCATTAACAATAACAACCAACTACCCCCCTCCTTCTCCCCAATTAAAAACATTTCAGAAATGTTGAGAGGTAACCCCATTTTCAACCCCTCTATCATCACTGTACCGATACCAATAATTATAGGCCATGAAACACCATTTTCTCCCACAAATTATAGACCACGGGAAGATAATCAAGGTAATCAATTCACTATCATTAAACAAATAACTATTTATAGCCTCAACTCATCACTCACTCACTTACATGACTATTAAAAGAAAACGGAGGTATTACATTCTTTTGTTAGGGTAAACTTAACTAATTTCTCTCGACCGGTTATATTATTTTTTTTTACATCATCATAAATACCATATTGTTTAAAGGGTCACTCATAAGGGTTAGTGTGTGAGCCATAAAGTACTGAATATATGTCTGTCTACAAATAGGGAGCAAAAACGTAGTCGATTATGAACACTTAGGGACGAGGTATTTATTTATTAATTTTCTTATTTGTATTTTAGGGAGGTATTTTTATCGTCGCTCTCGGGTCTTACGCTATATGCCATTACTGATACGATATTACTATGGTGGGCCCCTAGTACCTGTATCACCGAGGGCCCCTAGTACCTGTATCACCGAGGGCCCCTAGTACCTGTATCACCGAGGGCCCCTAGTACCTGTATCACCGAGGGCCCCTAGTACCTGTATCACCGAGGGCCCCTAGTACCTGTATCACCGAGGCCCCTAGTACCTGTATCACCGAGGGCCCCTGGTACCTGTATCACCGAGGGCCCCTGGTACCTGTATCACCGAGGGCCCCTAGTATCTGTATCACACGAGGGCCCCTAGTACCTGTATCACCGAGGGCCCCTAGTACCTGTATCACCGAGGGCCCTTAGTACCTGTATCACCGAGGGCCCCTAGTACCTGTATCACACGAGGGGCCCCAGAACCTCTTATCACTATGGGAACGTTAAAATGGTAGCCAGCCAAGGGCGTCTTTTCTCCTTTGTGTGACGGCGGATGTAACTTTAGCGTGTCAGTGTTTGGTTATGCCTTTAGCAGCTGGTAAGACGATCTGGCCTTTGTCGTGTTGTTGGTCCATTAGTCCACACTTTTAAAAATCTTCTCATTCAACTTGGCTTAAATGGACTGTGTCAATCTATGCGTCCAAGAGGTGACCGCCTTCAAGTCGCTTTACTTTGCCTTTGTCTTGTAATGGGGTGAAGTTTGTCTTAATTATTTTTGTAACTTCTATTCTTTTTTTAGTTTATTTTATTACTCTGTTATATGACTAAGAGATTAAAGATTCATTGGGGTTTGTATTATTGTGTGTGTGTGTGTGTGTGTGTGTGTGTGTGTGTGTGTGTGTGTGGCAGGGACGTGGTTGTAATGGGCGTACTTGTGACCCCAATTGTTTGAGCAACTTTCTCTAATCAAGATATACTCAATATATCATGAGTTATTAGAGAACCTGTCAGCCAAATGTCAGGAAAATCTGTCTACCCATTTTGAAGACATTCTTAGAAACAGACATAGACACCTGCATTCTCAGACAGACAGACAGACAACACAACCCCCTTGTCCTACGGGAGTGGCTTAATAACCGAGTCCCACATTTTTATTAGTTGATTACATAGAACGTAGGGTGCGGCGGGTGAGTGGATACAGGGCTCGCCTATGGTCCTAAGTACCACTGGTTCGAGCATGAGACTGTCCACCCACCCACCTACCAGACTGTCCACCCACCACCAGACTGTCCACCTACCACCAGACTGTCCACCTACCATACTGTCAACCCACCTATGTATGCGTACCTAAGTGTATAGTTTAGTAAATGAAGACAGTCAGGTACAGTGCCATCCATATTACTTCCTTATCTACTGGAAACATAAGAGTAAATAGCCCTTCAAATATGTACCCTAACTTTAACCTATTTCCTTTAACCTGTCTCACCTTTCACTAATGTCTACCGCTGTTATAAATCACAAAATCACAATGGTTTAAAAATGATGGGGATTGTCTTTGATCTTTTGGTCCTATATTAGGTGGAGGGATTTTGTTGGTTTGTGTGTATATATGAATCTCTCTCTCTCTCTCGTCCCCACTACATAAGTTTAGGTGAAGTATTTATGTTCATTCAGACAGATAAGTTGTCTATGTTGGGTCAGAGGACTCGTCAGCTAACACCTTCCGACACACACTACACTACACTACACTACACACTACACTACACTACACTACACCACACCAGACACCACACCAGTCCTTTGAATCCCAGACTGATGACTAAACGAACGGGAACAACATATATGTACCATAATATACTAAAGGTTTATATAGTAATGAGTAATATAAGTTGACTATAATATTCTTCGTCATATACCTGAGATTAATATCGCAATGTCGACTACTTAAGATGATTACAGATATCTTAAGTTTTGCCTCAGGGGTTAAGTTACTTTACCTGTGGTGCTGTGGTGAATATCAAAACAGGTAACCTACACACCTGGGTATATTAATCATAGGTAAGTACGTATATCAAATCCAGAGCTATTTACAAGACAATACGTCAATGGTCAAATAGGCATAAGAGAATCTATTATTTCAGTGACATAAATAAGACAAACTCAGTCTTTGTCTTGAGTATAATTTAATCCTTACAGAGGAAGGTTAATTACAGGTGTTGTCAGGTGTTAGTGATGACCTCCACCACAGTATTGGAAGTTATCATTTGGTTGTCTTAACGAGTTGTTGTAAAGATGATCTGTGGGTTAAGTACAGGTTACATTATTATTGAGGATAGGCGTCAATCACCTGTGTGTGTGGAAGGAGGGGGGGGGGCGAAGGAGAAAGGGAAAGAAGGAATAGAATGAAGGAGGGAAGGAAAGAAGGAAGGAAGAGAGAAGTGATAATGGTAGGTAAACAAGTAGTCTGGTGAATATAGCAGTAGACTCCAGCCTGACATTAACCCTTACTGTATCCAGGAGATGAGGTGGGCGAGTGGTCGTGAAGAGACAGACGCCTTACAGACTGGTGATAACTCTAACATTAATCGCCCAGGAGGAAGTATTCTTATTTTATTATTTATTTACAAAGACAAGTAAGATATAATGATAAATACTCTTGAGGTAAAAAAGGACTAATTTATCTGATTTTCGTATCATAAAGTCAAATAAAGACCCAGGACGGTACTCAGGAATATTTACCTATGTTTCGTGGGGGTGACGTGGGTAATTAGTTGTTTCGTGTGCTTTCGTGTTTCAGTTAATTACCTTGCAATTAATACGGGAGAGGTGTGTGTATGTATATGTATGTATGTATATGAAGGAAGCATGTATACTTTCTGCATCCACTGACAGCCTCCCAAGACGTCCATGCCGGAAGATCGAGAAGTAAACAGCGTGTTCCATCAGGTTCCCACGTTCAGTACACCGTTGTTGGGGGTAACCTAACCTTCTGTACACAGGTCCGCTTCGCCCCCTCCTAGCCTTGGAGGGACTACCAGGGGAAAGGGGGGGGGGGCTTTGTCGCTCGCTCCTATACCACTGTGTACACTAACTCGTTACAGCTGCTGCCACCGTCAACATGGAACTTGTATTGTATTAGTAAATGAGTTATTTCTCTCTATCTCCGCTACTGTGTCTCCATCTGTCTCTTTATCTTTGTCTCTTCGTCTCTATGCTTCTCGTTCTCTTTTTTATCATACATACATACATACATACATACATACATACATACGGGTAGAAATACAAAGAAACACACACACACACACATGTTGGCAGTGGTGGAAGATGTGGACATTGCCAGGTTGACCTATTAGGAGTTGTTGACATTTTTTCCCTGTTTTTTCCCTGTTTTTTTCCCCCCACTGAGACGCTTAAGAATTTTTTCCCTTCTATTTTTAAGTCTTAGAGGTTTAATCCTTAAGTCCTTTCGTCGTGTTTGTTGGTGTTTTACCGTAATTTATAAACGGAAATAAAGGGGGGTGCTACAGCGTGCGGTTTACAAGATATTTAGGGTAGGTTTGGTTAGGTTAGGTTTGGTTTGGTTTGGTTTGGTTTGGTTAGGTTTGGTTTGGTTAGGTTTGGTTTGGTTTGGTTTGGTTTGGTTTGGTTAGGTTTGGTTTGGTTAGGTTAGGTTTGGTTTGATTTGGTTAGATTTGGTTTGGTTAAATTTGGTTTGGTTAGATTTGGTTAGATTTGGTTATGTTAGGTTAAATATATCTATGTAGACCACTCGCAGTTGTAGCTATAAATCCCATAAGAATTCTTGATGGTATCTTGGTGGTGTGGGTTAGGGGGTAGGATTAATGGATAGGATGGGATGGGAAGGGATAGGATGGGATATGGTGGGGTTGGGATAGTGTGGGGTAGGTGTGGTGTGGGTCGAGAGCAGGCTGAGGGGGGGTAGAGCACGTTATCCACCCTTGTTGACGACACGTGGATTAGTCAGTAGGGCTAGTTAACGAGAGAGAGAGAGAGAGAGAGCGAGAGAGAGAGAGAGAGAGAGAGAGAGAGAGAGAGAGAGAGAGAGAGAGAGAGAGAGAGAGAGAGAGATAAAATAGATAGACAGAGAGATATAGAGGCAAGGGACAGAGGAAGAGACAAAGGAGATAGAGAATGGAAGAGAAATAAGAGACGTTAAGACGGGAGGGGAGACGGGAGGAGGGGGTGGGTGTACAGGGAGAACGAAATATGAGAGAGAGAGACAAAAAGAGACAGTTGACAAATGAAGAAAAACATGAGACTGAAAAGACGCCAATACAAAGGAGAAAATAAAATAAAATAAACAATGAATAGGAGAGACAGAAACAGGAAATGTCGAGGAGGAAGAAAAAAAAATTGGGGTTAAAAAAATGATTAGGAATGAGAGATGGGAATTGAAAGCTGAAAGAAGAAATGAAATATAAAGAAAAAGGTAAAGGGGAAGTGAAGAAGATAGAGAAGATGGTAGGAAATAAAGGGTATTTATGAGAGAGAGAGAGAGAGAGAGAGAGAGAGAGAGAGAGAGAGAGGTCAGGTCACACTGTAAAGGGGAAGGTCAGGTAACATAGGAGGCACGTAGAGGATCACACACACACACACACACACACACACACACACACACACTAATTATCTAAACGCCATATTGTTATCCTGTAAACAACCTTGATATTTTTTTAACACCTTGATTAATTATGTTTTATCTTTTAAATTACATAATTAGGCCAGGTGTGTAAATCTGGTCTTTGTATTGGCAAAAGAGTCAGAGTAATTAGCTTTTTTTTTCTTTCTTTTTATCAAATTTCTAAGTTACAGTTTTAAAAATAAGAGTTATCCACACAGCGCCCTACCGAGTCATGGGCGGGTAGGCGGATATTCTCACAGACTAGACACCCTTATCCACCTTCTCCCCTTCTCATTTTCTCACCCCCTCCCTCCTTCCCTCCCCTCCCTGCCCTCCCTCTCACCCACACAATTTATGTCTGCTCGTAAATAAAGGCTGCATATTCTGTGTTCATGACTACCATCTGTCTTTTCTTCGTCTCTCACTTTACAGAGATTATCCCTCACCCTTTCTAGTATTTTCTCTCCCTCCCCTCTCCTCCCCTACTTCCCCGCCCCCTCCCCTCCCTCTCCCCACGCCGCCGCCTCCCCCCTTTCCTCACTAAACCCTTTTCCCAAGGTTCATATTCTCTAGGCCTCTCCTCTCCTTTACCCCTCCGTCGGTATTTCCTCTTTCCTCGTTCATCCTCCTCGCCCTCTCCCCTTTTCTTCCCCCGCCTTCATTCTCTCTCTCTCTCTCTCTCTCTCTCATTAAAAGTGTACCCAAACAATCCACTCAATCAGAGGTGAAGTATGTTGTCAAGACCATCACCAAACCCAACACCCACCACCACCCTCACCCACCCACCCTAACACAACACACCCTCGTGCCAACCCCAACAGGAGCTTGAAGACCAATACATCAATTATATCCTTAACACTCTGGACTGTGTGGTATATTCAACTAACCTGATCAACTGAAGGTGTTTATCTGAAGGAGTATAATTATGACCATTGATTAGTTACATAGGAAGAATCAAACTCCTTCAGAACTCAGACTCGGGTGCTGTCACTTAACGTATTTGGTGATGGAGGGGGGGTAGGCCTACGTGTGTGTGTGTGTGTAGGCCTACGTGTGTGTGTGTGTGTGTGTATGTATGTGTCATCCCAAACATTTAAGGTGTCAGATACAGGAATGTGACACTAAGTGATACGTGTAACTCGATACATCTCTCCTTGACACACAATTACCGACCTTTCTATCCTGTGTCACGCGGCAACTCTTTCTCGACTGTGTTTAATTAGGACAAAATAAAAATGAAAAACCTAATACGATTTTTTTTTCTCTTCATGTAAATAATACCAATGACTCTACTGAAGGTTATGTAGTAATATAAATACAGTTTCTTCTGTTTGAGAGTTGGTCGTTAAACCTTTATTCTGTAGTCAGTAAATCATGGTGAAATATAATTAGTTTTATATGTGGGTGAAGGAACATTTTTATTTTTGTTATTTCTTTTTTAGGTTTAGTGTGTGTGTGTGTGTGTGTGTGTGTGTGTGTGTGTGTGTGTGCGTGTGTGTGTGCGTGCGTGTGTGTGTGTGTGTGTGTGTGTGTGTGTGTGTGTGTGTGTGTGTGATTTCGAGACTACAATACAAATTCGTCACCAGCTGATACCGTCAACGTGACAAAAAGACTCTCTGGGTGGAGGGGAGGGGGAAAGGAGGAAAGGAGTCTGCCACAATTCTTTGGGAGATAAATAAGATGGGGAGATAATGGTGGCAGAGTGATGCGGGGTGGAGATAACAGCAGGAAGTGGGAGATTAAGAGGCAGCCCTGGCCCCGCCCACGCCCTAGCCTGATCCCTCCCACTCCAAGTTTGCCCCTCCACCTCCTAGCCTGGCTCCCTCCCACCTCTCTTAGCCATGCTCCGCCCTCCTCTCTGGTGATGACGGCGACACATGCTTATATATTGAGAGATAAATAATATGCTAATGTGTGGCTGGCAATGTTATCATCTACCTGGCATCATGGATCTTACACACACACACACACACACACGCACGCACACACACACACACACACACACACACGGTCATCATGGTCGCGTGTGAGTTTTTTGCTGTTTTAAGTATATTTCGTTAACACTAGAGGTCGCGCCGCTTACATACTAGAAATATTTTGTTCTGAATTCCTGAGGGTAGATAAACATAGGTAAGGCAGCTGTGTAACTTAAGGAATGTTTACTAATGTTTACTGGACAATCATCATACTTGTGGTCGGAAACAGATCATCATACTCGTGGTCGGAAACAGATCATCATACTCGTGGTCGGAAACAGATCATCATACTCATAGTGGCATTCACACTCGGTAGAAATGACTGAAATAACGCCAAATAAAACCTCAAAATTTTTATCAATATCTCATAATAAAAATCAATTTCACTTTGATCAATATTCACGCTTTTTGTTCCGTTAATATATTCAGGATATATAATGTATTTTTTTCTACAAATTCAACCGGATAAAATATTCTGCCTCTTTTCGATTTCATTATCAAATTTTGCTGTTGAGTGACTTAGTCTCACCAAGAACGCTATTGAAATGAACAAAAATCCCGTCCACTATTTCAATAACTATATACGGTAGTTTGAAATTAAAGTCATTAACCTGAATTACCTGTAGTTGAATATCTATACTGGATACATGAACCACTAGCTATGTTATCCGGCCAGCCATATTATCCGGCCAGCCATATTATCCGGTCAACCATGTTATCCGGTCAACCATGTTATCCGGATTGAGATAACATTAATATTTCTCAGTTTCATGGCAACAATAAGGCAATATCTCTCTCATCAATTGTTCTCATTTACTTTATTGGGAGACATAGGAACATTTTCTATTTATCTCTCACACTCAAGCTTTATATAACCCACACTCAAGCTTTATATAACCCACACTCAAGCTTTATATAACCCACACTCAAGCTTTATATAACCCACACTCAAGCTTTATATAACCCACACTCAAGCTTTATATAACCCACACTCAAGCTTTATATAACCCACACTCAAGCTTTATATAACCCAATAATACTTACATTTCATTTCAATTTCATCGTTTATAGTTAGTGAATTGTTGTGTTATCTGAGAGGGTTTTGCTGTTGTGTTAATTTCGTTTAGTATCGGTTCAAAGGTTAGTTTAGGTTAGGTTAGGTTAACTTCGTGACCCTGGGCTGTTTTTTTTAAAGTGCTCGCTGTGTTTATGTTTACTCGGTCGGTGTGTTGAGTGAGGATTTAGTCGTGTCTATGGAGCGAGTTTATTTTATTTTTATTTGAGAATGGACATTAAAACTTAAATTCACCCCACACACACACACACACGCACACACACACACACACACACGCACACGCACGCACACACACACACACACACACACACACACACACACTTTATAGTGGCGGTGACTTAAACATCTCGTGAAAGCAGACACCTGTAGTCATAAAACAATCTTCCCTACTAGTCCTCTCCGCTACACCGTGTCCAATGATCTAACCTTACCTAACCTTCCCTCGTAATGCTCCTACTGTTATTTGTTACCTTGTCTGAACAAGAATTACATATCACACACACACTCCACACACTCCACGCACTCCACACACTCCACCTCGGGGCATGTAGCGCCGTCATCCCCTCCTCCAGTGTACTGTACCCGCCAGAGGAGGCTCACCGTCATGGCCGCCGGCGGTATGAGCCTAAGATGTCGTAAATTCATCCCGTAACGCTGGGTAGTCTGATTCATGGTTGGCTGGTGGGCCGGATGACTCGTTGGTGGGCTGTGTGGCTGGCAAAGTTGATCGTTGGTGGGCCGTGTGGTTGGCCAGTTGCTGGTGGGCCGAGCAGCTGGGGTAGGGCGTAAAGTTGTGTGTTAGTGGGATGTGGGGCGGGGGGGAGGGGTAAAGGGAGGAGGAGGGGGAATGGATAAGGGAGGATACATTGTGTTCTGGGAGGATGGAGGAGGTGAAGGGTCGGGAGGCAGTGGGTGAGGGGCGGGGTTGGGGGATTGGTGAGGGCGGTGAGGAAGGGTGGAGGGGCGGGTGGGGGATGGGTGAGGACCAATGAGAAGAGAGAAAATAAAAACGGTGAAAATAACGATAACAAATATAAACGAAAATACTCAAACTTTATTTACACGAAAGAAAACAAATCGAGGATAATGATGCTTACTTTTACTGCCAATCCATACTGTATCAATCCTACGCTGTGTTTGTTCAGTCGTTTCTCAAATGTCAACATAATTGGAGACGGGACAACGGCTTAGTGCTTGTGTAGAGTTTTAACTTGAGGTGTGTGTGTGTGTGTGTGTGTGTGTGTGTGTGTGTGTGTGTGTACAAGAACTAACGTCGCTATCATACTTCTTTGCTGTCTCTTGTACACTGTTTTTCTCCGATGACGTTCTCTTCGTGGAAATCTACATATAAAAACACTATTTCCAATCTATTCTAAGCGCCTTGGTTGCACTCTGGCCCCCTCTTGAATTATGAGACATTAACTTGGGATGGTTAATAAACTCGTAAACTCATATATCATAGATGCAAAGTTACCAGGAAAGAAATTAATGAGATGTATACTAGGTTTGTCAGGTGTGTGTGTGTGTGTGTGTGGTGACGAAGGAGTTGACAGCTTCATAAGCGAACTTGTTTCTCTCTGGTTAGTTTCTTCCAGCGGCCACCAGAGTAGTTGTGGCGCCACCTGACTAGTCTTAAACCACTGATGCCTCCCTGTCACTTTCTTATCTTGTCTCCTAAATTATCACTTGTGTCGGGTGTTCTTGTGGTCTTGGACTAATCATTATTATGCTATACCTGTTCTTTTCTTAATGCTTCAAGTAAGAGAACAATAAGGAACAGTTTGTCTTAATATATTTTTTTTTTGGCAGGAGTTGTAGTGAATCTTAGTCTTTATGTTGTGTGGAGTGTCATGTCAATATCAAACTGTGTCGAATTTTGTAAAGCTTATCCCACCAAGAACGAGTTGGAATACAAGATCTGGTGAGGTTAGGTTAGTGTTAGATTAGATTAGGTTAGGTTAGGTTAGGTTAGGTTAGGTTACGAGACGCCCCCCCCCTCCCCACCCACGACATATAAACTTTGAACCGTGACTTATTGTGAGTAATGGTTGGGTGATAAACGATAAGGCATGACTCCGTAGATTAAATGTAAACATACGGCATTAATGGAGAATGTATATCTTCTGCACACACACACACACACACACACACACACACACACCTACCTCCGTCCCTTACTCATTAAACCAAACTCCTATGCACGTGCACACACAGTTGTTAGTAGACACACTCTTTGTTGTCTGCAAAAACACGTCTACGTGTCTATTGATACACACACACACACACACCCACACACACACACACACACGCACACTGGTTAGTTCTCATATACGAAGATGGCCGTCCCAAGGGCCACTGTCGGCAACACAACAACCACACCCTAAGTTAACGAGTTCCATGACCAAGTGTCCAGAAATTGTCGTAGAAGACCGGACAACTCTCCAACTGCATTGGCTAACCATTACCCTGGAACACTATCAGCAAATCGGTAAACTTCCAGGTTCCAAATTATTGCTGGGTAGACAGGTGAATGGCGTAAAGAAACACACACCAGGCAGTATCAACGTATATCCTCTTTAACTACAGTATTCATTATAGCTCACACACACACACACACATACAGTACATACTCTTTGTCTTCATTACAACGCACACGTATGCACAAACACACACTAGACGACCAACGTACACACACACACACACCTCAGGACATTCCCCACCATCACCCTCTCCCCACACACATACTCCCCACTCCCCGTCACCCATCACCCCCGGCGTCTCCTTCTCGTCGTCGTCAGTGAACTTGAGGCAACAGCGGGTCCTCGGCCAAACAGAGAGGTTAAAATCAACACGGAAATGACTCGGGTAAACAAACACTCAGGTAAACGGTGCTGCTAACTCGGGATGTGTGGAGGGACTTTTTAGCAGATGACCCTAGTGTTGTTAAGTCGGATTAGGTTAGTTTAGGTCAGGTTAGGTCAGGTTAGGGTAGGTGGGGTATTATGTAGTTATTTACACACGGTTTGTTTCCCTGTGCGTCTCTAGTCTGTATTAAATAATGTAAAAAAAAATATATCCACAGGTGTTGATCCATGGAATAATGTAGAGCCTTAATAGGTAAAAGAGTGAAGAGTATCGCCTCCCCCCGGGCCTTCTGCCGTAAAGATGTACAGATACTGGTCGACCACAGGCAGGCGGTCACACCACCCTCAGGCCCGACGCTAGCTGACCCCCGCCCCACCCCGCCCCACCTCACCCCTCCACCACGGTGACGGATCTGTCTAAAGAGGGTGAGAGTTAGTAAGGGAGGACTCTGCTGTGACGGTGCTATTGAATTGAATTGAAACAGTTTATTTATCCAGAAAAACACAGATACAGAGTGGATAATAATAACAATATTAACATGGCTGAGCCAGTTGAGAGTCTGAGCTCTCTTTTAGGCACCTGATATATACTATACATTTATCTCAAGGAAGTATTATGTAACATTTAGTATCATCTGGAATAGTACAATAGCATGGTGGTAATAAGAGCATCTCATAATGTTACCACCCTTATCACTTCAATATTTATTTATTTTATTTATTTATTATTTGTTATAGTTTATTTTTTTATTTATATTATATATATATACATAAATTACAGTGAAATTGAAAAGCATAAGTATAATGGGGGAGCAGTACAACCTGGGTTGTACAGTATTAAGGTTGAACAAGAGGACAGAGCTGCCAGGATTATGTCTAGTTGGCAATTATGTTTATTGCAATGGTAATTTCTTATCTATTTACATGATAATTTCCGATAAAACGGTTTTGATGGTAGAATAGAAGCAGGTACTGTAAATATAGTAGGTATTATTAAAAATATTAATACTTAGACAATAGATATTTTTTAAGAGATGATTTAAAGGAAGGGAGCGTAGTCTTTGCTCGGATGGGTGGGGCAAGTTGTTCGACACCTTCACACCATGAAATTTTATGGAGGTCTGGGACTGAGAGGAGCGTAGAGTAGCTCTGGGTGCCTTAAGTTGTATCTCTGATTATTCCGGAACTGGAAATAATTATTGTCAAGCAAGTGAATGATATATTTGTAAACAAAGAGGGCACAGCAGTAGGTGTTAATATCTTCGAATTTTAACATTTTCAATTTCGCAAATTTTTCGTTTGTGTGATCTGTTTTTTCAAGTAGGTCATTGTCCGCACAACTCTCTTTTGTGCAGTAACCAGGGATTGTGTTTTTGAAGAGCCAGAGGTTCCCCATAGTGTGTGACAGTGTATCAGGTGTTGGTAAATAAGATCATGATAGATTTCTTTCATTGCTGTGAGAGTGAGTGATTGTCGAGTGTGATACATGATACCGCACTGTTTATTGACTTTACTGTGAATGGCTTGTATGTGGTTTCTCCAGTTAAGTTTCTCATCAACAATAACTCTGAAGAATTTAGTATTTTGTTCTCCGTTTGAGGACTGTATTACCGAGGTACAGGTGGTCCAAGTCTGGGGGTAAGTTTTTCCTTCTGTGAAAGATCGTGTTGTCACTAGTGGGTTTTCTCAAGGTTACGGCTGAGTTAGAGATAATAAGTGTCAAAGGGACGAGAATCAAAGGAAAGTCAGATTAAGATGATTCTCGTGGGTTGGTGCGGGAAGGTAGAGCTCATAAAAATGGTGAGGTGGAATCTTGTCGTTGTTAGATCTGTGCGAAGTTTTTTTTTGTCGTTTATGTAGTGAATACGTCGCCTTTTATCCGGAGGTGACGAAACCAATCCCCCTACAGTACTTGAGGAGCTTGTAACTATTAGTTCCCACAAGACCACCACATAAATGAGGGTTATCTACCTCATCACCCTCAGCCCAAACTACATAACCTAACCTAACCTAACCTACCAAAAAGAGAGTATTCATTCATCTGGTCGATCTCTTTTCTCAGGACTTTATTGCCTTTGCTCTTAAAAGCTTTTCATAGCAATAAAAATGATGCGTTAGTTGGGGGGGGGGGGATTTTGTAGCTGTCAAGTGGCTTTACTGCTGTTTTATGCCCGTCCAGCAGTCATCTCCTGCCACGTAACAGCATTTATTAGCCCGTATGGTTGAAACTTCCTCAGTATTACTCATGATGTGCTAAGGGCGAGTGACTGTTTGATGTTAAGTCGATTTTCGGTGTGACCAAGGCAACTCTTAGCCCCCAGTGCCCCTCCTTATAACTAGTGGTACCCGGAATGTTACTCTCGTTTCACTTTCAGTAACAGTTAGTGGACCCTCTCACCCCAAGCCTCTCACTTTCAGTAACAGGGATCCCTCTCTCTCAGGCCCCTCACTTTCAATAACACTCAGGGGCCTCCTCACCCAACCCCCTCACTTCTAGTCCATTTTGCCTTCAATTATTCATGAATCTTAGCATGCCAGACCCACTTTATTTTCCCATCATATCAAACGTTCTTCACCTCACTTAACCTCCTGGTGTAGAGTCAGTCTTAATAAGTCTCTTCCCCCTTTTCATTGTCCCTTTTTTTATGGTCAAGACAGTTATAAGTGACGTAAGGAGCCATACCCTTCCCTAAATAACTCTTGTGTTTGTACGAGAGCGAATGTAAACATGTTTTTTTTTCTGCGTTGCATTGTGATGACATGAGAGAGAGCGGTGTGAGGGTTGGGTTTTGTGGAGGGAGGAGAGGTGGAGCGAGTTGTGTAGGGTCTGTGGATGGGATTTATGCTGAGGGAAGGGGCGGGTGTTTGTGTGTAATAATTAATAATATGTGGAATAGGAAGGGGAGGGAATAATCTTGCAAGCCCTCTTCTGCACTTGCTTTAGTTGTGAGACACTGAAGGATGGAAACCAGGCAGGGGAAGCATAGGTGAGGTTAAGAAGTATGAACGTTGAGTAAACACCAGGGAACTTGAGGCGACAGAGGAGGTGGAGACAAAAGTAGGAAGATTTAGACTATTGTACTGACGTATCTCTGTATGTTTCTGTACGTATGTGTGTGAGTGAAAGACTGTAAGGAAAGAGGTAGTGTTGACTGGGCTTGTATGGCAGTATTTTGAAGACATTATGTGACCTACCTAAGACTCCATTAACACAAGGGCTACAAACACACACATCTAGCCCACCACACCACCACCCACAAGGACTACAAACACACAAACCAAAAGAACTACAAACACACAAACCACAACCACAGGAGCTACAACACACAAACCACAACCAAAAGGGAACAAACACACAAACCACAACCACAGAGACTACAAACACACACATACCACAAGAAGGACACGCCCTATATCACCCTACCACTCCACAAGGCTGCTGGTTCTATGGCACAGCTTAACACACACAGTACACTCATCATAACCACATTTATCACCCCTTGTGGACACCTCATGAACGTATTATGATTCTGGTTAACTGTGAGTACCATAACTCTCTCTGAAGTGCCTTGCGGTGTTGTGATGTTTCTTAAAGAGACAGAGAGAGAGCGTGGAGGGTTTTGAGTTGAGGGAGCTTTATGTATGGGTCAACAGATGATGCTTCGGTTCTTTTATGCTCTTGGTGTGAGTTAGTGTCATGTTATTAATGTGTTTGGCTTATAAGTCTGAATGTTCATCATCTCGGAGGTGTAGGAGAGAGAGAGAGAGAGAGAGAGAGAGAGAGAGAGAGAGAGAGTAACATCAACGCTTCTCACTCGGGAATGAGTAAAGTCAAATTGTTTCCCTAACTTTTAACGTAACGACTAAAAGCGTTGAATTAATATTTCTTTTGAGTTCTTGTGTCATTATAACTTCTTGCCTCTGTATTGTGAAGTACTTGTGAGTTATGTTATCCACTCGTGACACAACCGTTATAAACCATTAAGCCTGATTTTTTTCTGTTGCCTAAATGAGACTCACAAGTAGTAAAGTTGAGATATTATCCTTTATATACGACCAGTCTGCAATAGTTCACACACAGTATATCTCTTCCACCCCTTGCCATTAGTCTACGCTTCCTGACTCACCCTGTGTGTTACGTCCCCACTTAGTTTTGTCCGCGAGTTGTATGTCACTCCTGATACATCGACCGCTACCTTGGGCCCCCCGAGGTGTGTGTGTGTGTGTGTGTGTGTGTGTGTGTGTGTGTGTGTGTGTGTGTGTGTGTGTGTGTGTGTGTGTGTGTGTGTGTGTGTGTGTGTGTGTGTGTGTGTGTGTGTGTGTGTGTGTGTGTGTGTGTGTGTGTGTGTGTGTGTGTGTGTGTGTGTGTGTGTGTGTGTGTGTGTGTGTGTGTGTGTGTGTGTGTGTGTGTGTGTGTGTGTGTGTGTGTGTGTGTGTGTGTGTGTGTGTGTGTGTGTGTGTGTGTGTGTGTGTGTGTGTGTGTGTGTGTGTGTGTGTGTGTGTGTGTGTGTGTGTGTGTGTGTGTGTGTGTGTGTGTGTGTGTGTGTGTGTGTGTGTGTGTGTGTGTGTGTGTGTGTGTGTGTGTGTGTGTGTGTGTGTGTGTGTGTGTGTGTGTGTGTGTGTGTGTGTGTGTGTGTGTGTGTGTGTGTGTGTGTGTGTGTGTGTGTGTGTGTGTATTATGATTTTTTGTTTACATAACGTGGACGAATTGGACTAAATATTACACTAAATGCCAAACTTTTACTGAGGTTAAACAAGTAAAAAAAAAAACTACAAACGAGATTGGACTAAATCTATGCTACTTCTATATTAATAACTTTACTTTTATAATTATTACTTCTACATAATATGAACCTTTCTGTAGCACCTTCACCGCCTCTCTCAGCAGTCACATGCCTACGGTCGCAAATATTCACAGCCACCTAGCCCAAACAAAGACAAGTCTTGTAATCTAAATCCACAGTGAAGAGGCGTCGGTGTTGCAGTCTTTCTCAGTTGACGTGAAAAAATACCTATCTCCCGTACGGCTGTGAGCATTGTATGGTACTTCGCGGTATTCAGCTGCTGGAGGGGAAGACGGAGAGGGTGACATTATCTTTCTTTCTTTCTTTCTTTCTTTCTTTCTTTCTTAAACACACCGTAAACAACAACAAAACAATCACCTTTCTTTGTCATTCTTTTTACTCTTCTTTCACGTTCTTCTTATCTTTCTCATCTCTAATTCTCTCTACGATTCTTCTCTTACCCTCGTAAGGTCATGTGTTGGGAGAGGCTGCAGGAGTTTGGTTCCTCTCTTGAAGGTGGTGTGGACGACAGAGGAGGGTGGGAAGTGTTATACAGAGAAGAGGATATGCGTTTCCTGTGTGTGTGTGTGTGTGTGTGTGTGTGTGTGTGTGTGTGTGTTCTATCTCCACTACGACCACCGATCGCCCCTTGTTGACGCTCAGCCGAAGCTAATACCTCACTCCTCCCCTTCTCCCCATCCCTCTTCCAGTATCTTTCTTATCATCATCATCATCATTGTCTTCCTCCTCCTCCTCCTCCTTCAGCAGTCTTCCTCCACACCCACGATCTCTCACCACCACCTCCTCCACCGCCCGCCTTATCACTTACCACTGTTCATTTTCCACTCATCATTGATTACAGTCTGTGGGTTTGGTCAGGTCAGGTCAGGTCAGGTTAGGTTCACGTAATTATTAACTCTTAGCCATTTGAGTGACTTTGTTAATACTCCTTTAGGTTATATTACAGATAATTCTTATATAATGTTAATGATTAAAAGACCATAAATGTGTGAGGATTTTAGTATAGTCTAACCTAACCTAACCACCCCCAGACCACCATCTCTTCATAGTATTGAAGGTCATGCACACAAGGAGGTATTTCTGCCAACCTCTCAACCTCTCACACCTACAATTACCTCTTTACTTTGGCCTTTTCTGGGGGGCATGAGGCGGGTGGCCCTTTCACTCCAGCGTCTCTGAAGGTTACTTGAGGAGGATTTATCTAGCCAGCGTTGCCACACCTCGTACTGTGTTGTTGAGGGATATAAACGTGCTTCTCTAGGGTCAAGTGCTGGGGCCTCCTCTACTAACACTGTAAACGAAAATATATCCGAAGTAAGAGTTGTATTAAGGTATGTGTGTGTGTGTGTGTGTGTGTGTGTGTGTGTGTGTGTGAGTGAGCTTTATCCCTCACCCCCTGCCTGGTGGTGAGGGTGTGGGCTGCCTCTAACAGCTGTTGGGAGGGGGAGAGGGGGAACTACTGCGTCACTTGTTAGGATTTATGGATTAAAACATAGATTACTTTATACTGTAACCCTCGGTGGGAGAGCAGTGCCAAGGATGACGCAACTCAAACACAAGGATGACGCAACGCAAACACAAGGATGACGCAACACAAACACAAGGATGACGCAACACAAACATAGGGATGAGGCAATTCAAGCACAAGGATGACGCAACTCAAGCACAAGGATGACGCAACTCAAACACAAGGATGACGCAACGCAAACACAAGGATGACGCAACACAAACACAAGGATGACGCAACACAAACATAGGGATGAGGCAATTCAAGCACAAGGATGACGCAACTCAAGCACAAGGATGACGCAACTCAAACACAAGGATGACGCAACTCAAACTAACTATTATTGCTGTTGTGTCTTACTGTTAGTAGTGAAGACAAATATGGGTCACAACACTCATATATTGGTTAGGATTCCGATGATAACACAACCAAGGGAGATCGATGGGAGGTAGTATTAAACATCTAAGTATATAATAAGGTTTTAAAGTCATAATTCCTCTTCTCGTGAAATAAGAAAATGACTTTTATACCTCAAGACTATCTGACCAAAACAATTACCAAGACATTGTTAAGAATCTAAATGTGTTTTGTTAGACTGAAGAGGAACCAGAGTATGGTGGTTTAACTCTTTGAGGATGATGGTTTAACTCTTTGAGGATGATGGTTTAACTCTTTGAGGATGATGGTTTAACTCTTTGAGGATGATGGTTTAACTCTTTGAGGATGATGGTTTAACTCTTTGAGGATGGTGGTTTAACTCTTTGAGGATGATGGTTTAACTCTATGAGGATGATGGTTTAACTCTTTGAAGATGATGGTTTAACTCTTTGAGGATGATGGTTTAACTCTTTGAGGATGATGGTTTAACTCTATGAGGATGATGGTTTAACTCTTTGAAGATGATGGTTTAACTCTATGAGGATGATGGTTTAAACCTTTGACGACAATGGTTTAACCCCCTTGATAAGAATGATTTCAATTATAGTCTTTTAAAGGTTATAATAAGACTAGAGAAGCTACCAATTTACTGATCTTAGACGTCACGAAACTTTTAACCTAACCTAACCTAACCTAACCTTTCACCCTCTTCCTACACTGTTTACACTGAAGAATAACACAATAATTACACCTAATGACCGATTGTCTGTCTGCTTTAGAACCAAAACATACCTGTATATCCTAAGTTAATTAACCTGTTGATGGGTTCCTCTATAGTCGTTATCCTTCAACAGGTGAGTAATAAATATAGGTGTGAGTTATTTATGGTGAAACATTATTTACCAAGACACTAAGCAGGGGGGTATGTCTAATAAATCTGTCATATACTACAGTTGTTATATTAAAAGACCATTTATCTCTCTCTCTCTCTCTCTGGTGGAAATATTAAGCAAGACTTTTGACAATGTGCTTTGGTTGACTTACCTTGTAGTGATGATCTTTACTATAGCAAGAGAGTTTATCACTTGAGATTTATCTAAGAGGGTGCATGGTTAGATCATGTCGTCACTTTAGTAGTTAAAAGTATAGCTTATCATTCGTTTTAAATAGTTAATGAATGTGAAATGTTCAGTTAAATGTAAGAAGTTTTAATGTGTAGTAATGTCTTGGTTTTTATGTTAATCCTTAAGAATAATTTTTTTGGGGAGACGTCCAATGTTCAAGGATTCACTGCTTATATAATGCCTATTTATTTCATTCCAATAGACACACTTTTAACATCTTCTCTACCTACACACACACACACACACACACACACACACACACACACACACACACACACACACACACACACACACACACACACAGGTTCCTCCCTAAAAAAAAAAAACACGTCATCTTGCCATCTCTAATCTCTGTTATAACTCGTAGATGCTTTTAATTCACATCACATTAAGAGCTTAGTAACGAGGACTCTTAGCAGCTGTTTAATTATCTCTCAAGAGTATACAGAGTGAGTTTTTTGTCCTGTTGTTTGTGGTGTGTGACGAGGGCATATAATACCTCTTATCTCTCTATGTTATACGCGGGTGACCTAGATAGTGTGAGTAGAGAGGTGTGTCAGGGAGGGGTGGTGTGTCAGGGAGGGGAGGTGTGTCAGGGAGGGGTGGTGTGTCAGGGAGGGGTGGTGTGTCAGGGAGGGGTGGTGTGTCAGGAGGGGTGGTGTGTCAGGGAGGGAGGTGTGTCAGGGAGGGGTGTGGTGTGTCAGGGAGGTGGTGTGTCAGGGGAGGGGGTGGAGTGTGTCAGAAAGGAGGGTGGTGTATTCAGGGAGGGCCTGTCAGGGGAGGGGTGGTGTGTCAGGAGGAGGTGTGTCAGGGAGGTGGTGTGTATCAGGTAGGGAGGTGTGTCAGGGAGGGTGGTGTGTCAGGGAGGGGTGGTGTGTCAGGGGAGGGTGGTGTGTCAGGGAGGAGGTGTGTCAGGGGGGTGTGGTGTGTCAGGGAGGGGGTGGTGTCAGGGAGGGTGGTGTGTCAGGGAGGGTGGTGTGTCAGGGAGGGGTGGTGTGTCAGGAGGATGGTGTGTCAGGAGGGGTGGTGTGTCAGGGAGGGTGGTGTGTCAGGGGAGGGTGGTGTGTCAGGGAGGGGTGGTGTGTGTCAGGAGGGGTGGTGTGTCAGGGGAGGGTGGTGTGTGTGGGGAGGAGGTGTGTCAGGGAGGGGTGGTGTGTCAGGTAGGGGAGGTGTGTCAGGGAGGGTGGTGTGTCAGGGAGGGGTGGTGTGTCAGGGAGGGGAGGTGTGTCAGGGAGGGGTGGTGTGTCAGGGAGGGGAGGTGTGTCAGGGAGGGGTGGTGTGTCAGGGAGGTAAAGTGTGTCAGGGAGGAAATATACGTCAGGGAGGAAACATGTGTCAAGGAGGTGGAGGAGGAAAATAAACACCAACTAACAAGGAAATGAAATACTTAGAGGAGGAATTTTTTAAAAGTCAATTAAAATCCCAAAACCATAACAACAATAGAAGGTACACGAGTCAAAACAAAACCCATATTAAGTTATAATGTCTAGATGATGTGTTGAGTTAATCTTTAATAA